>NW_006409042.1:55500-72775 GCF_000296735.1 Chrysochloris asiatica | reverse complement strand
TGTATTTTGGTATTTTTATGCTTTCTGAATGCCTCCAGAGAGATGTGATCAGGAAATGGGCTTCCCTTTTCACTCTCTTTCCTGAGAAGTTTCAAGATACCACTGTTGGTCGTTTTGATGTAACATAGGATTTAATTTTCAGCCTATTTCCTCTTTTGTCTGCTTGTCCTACTCCACAATCCCTGTTCAGTATTTTTTTCTAGTTGAAGCAGTTCAGGGCCGGCTGTGGCCGTTTGGCTTTAATTGGAAACTGTCTCTTTAAATTTCAAGAAGATCTGTGCATATGCATAGTAGAACCCTTCGAGGGTGGGGCTGGGGTGTCCACTAGCTCAGGCACCCCTATAGTCACCCGAATGGAGATGCACAGACAGCAAGGGACCAATGAACAGTTACCAAAAGAAAAGAATGTCCACACCTTTATCTCAGCGGTTCTGCCAGGCGTCTGTGGCCGCTCCAATCCTTTCCCCATGTGGTCTCACCCAAGATGGCGGCTCCTGGAACAGTCGAGTGTCCTGGACTAGAAAGCAATAGATTTCTTGCTTCTGCCACAAATTCATCCAGCTGAGCCTTCCAACCTTCTAAGTATTCCTTTGTATGTGGTTCAGAGTTCTGGGACCATACCCTGAACCTGCTTGGTTGGGTATTCTGTGTTGTTGTTGGCGGAGCTCTCTGCTATACGTCCACCCGATCCGCCATATTGTTTGTTCCTCCCAGTTTAATTTTTAATGTAATTAGAACATTTCCTACCTTTTTTCCTCTATAAAAGAAATATAATTACTCATCTGTTGTTTTTTTTAAAGTATTACCTCTTAGTTTTTTTTTGTTTTGTTTTTTTCCCCCAGAAAATCATTTAGATATTTGTTCCCTTACTTTAACTTCCCAGCCAATTATTTTCCACATGTATTGAGATAATTAATTTGTGGAGCTATTATATTTTCTTTTTAAAATCAGTGCAAATCCTCCTCACACTAATCTGTGTTGGAAGAAGTTCAGTCTGAAAGCTCCTTTGATGCAAGGAAGTCAGGACTTTGTGTCTCATACTTTGGACAGGCTATCAGGAGGGACCGATCCCTGTAGAATAACATCATGCTTTGTAAAGTGAAGGGTTAACGAAAAAGTAGGAGACCCCTAATTAGATGGATTGGCACAAGTGGCAGCAACAATGGACTCAAACGTAATAATTGTGATGATGGTGAAGGACCAGGCATTATTATTTGGTTTAGTTGTGCATAGGGGTCACAATGAGTTGAAACTAACTACACGGCATTTAATAATAAGAATCTTTTCATTTCCTTGTTTTCAAATGAAAAAATTCATTTCATAAATTGCATTGTCTTATTAGAAGTCTCTTTACTTCTCTATAAACTTCTGCATTAACAATTAAAAGTGCCCCTAAAGCATGTTTTGGCATTCAAGTTTTTTACCTTTATATTTCAGGTGACAATATGGTTTTAACAAAGTTCCTCTAAAGCTTTTGGTATTATGATTAAAAGGAACTACTTGACTCATCAAAAAGTTTCTGATTAATAGTTTAAATAAATTCTGAGCTTGCGTTTTCTTTTTGTATTCCTAACTTAGTAACAATATTTTTCCTACTACACGTCCTTTGATAGTGATATACAGGCTGGGTTTCTTCTATAGATAACACTGCACAATATCAAAATGTACAAAAGTAAAATAAATGGTGCCTGAAATACATCTGTTGTCCATTGGCAGTGTGCTGGCAGCAATTCTGTTTGCTTTACTGCAGTCTTCACAGGCATCCTGCTCCCTGATGGTGAAACTAACATGCCATAGCAATGGCTGCAAGAGCAGCTTTGGGAAATTAATATCAGTATTTCTGTCAGGAAATTGCCTTCAGTGTTTTTTTTGTTTTTTGTTTTTTTTTTACAATTGCATTAAGTCTTATTACAAGCCTCTTACTTCTCTATAAACTTCTGCATTACCAATTAAAAGTGCCCATAAAACATGTTTTGGCTTTCATGTTCTTTACCTTTATATGTCAGGTGACAATATGGTTTGTAAGCTGCAAAACAAAATGAAAAATAATGGCACCAATCATCTCTCCCACAGCACTTTCTATTCAGCTGTGTCCGATAATTTATTTCAATGGCCACACAGAACTCAGAAAATATACTCACAGTTATTAGGTTTATTAAGGAAGTTAACAGTTTATAATTCAAGGTCAGAATGTTCAAGGTACAGTTCTTCCAGTCAGGACAGGTTCTCCTCATCTCTCTGCTTGAATAATGTTACAAAGCTTGTTTCAGCTGCTGATAAAAGGCCACTCCCACCATAAGTCTGGTCTCAGGGCACTAATCTCTAGCTCCTTGGGTAAGCAAACTAGCTCTTAAAATTAAATGCCTGGAGGCACCCTATTCTGCAAGCAAGCCTCATACCTAATGTTACTCAGTTTTACCTGCTCTCTGAGCCTAGTAAGTCTATGGCTTTGTCTCATGCTCTGGCTCTTGGTTGTGCTGCTGCTGCCTATCTGTCTCTCCCCAAGTGTCATAGCTTTCTATCCCCGGGTCAAGGAAGTTCAATGCAGAGGACTTTCAGGGTCCAAAAGACACAAGCCACTGACTCTTTGATGGTAGTGAGATGCCCCCAATCCTGTTTCTGAGATGGTTCATTTTATATCCATGTTAACATGCTAATTTTTTACAATCATAATTAACTCTTAACAATTATTCAAAACTGAATCTTTTGTTCTATCAGCATCTTCTCTCACCTTCTCTTATGAAAATATTTGTTTGGGTGGCAGTTACAAAGACAAAGCTAAAAAAAAACAAAACTAAAGCAAAAACAACAAATAAATTAAATACTACACCACATATGCTGGTTAAATAGAAGCTGAAGATACAGAAAAATATCTAATGTAAAAATTGAACCTTTAATGTATCATTAAAGTTCAAATTTTATACTCAAATATTTGTTTCTGTATTAAAATAATAGAATTTTTTTCTGATGCTGGATTTACCGATAGTTTTGAACTAATATTTTATTTGCATTAGCATCTCAGTGTTTGCCGTGCTGTGGGTTTATGTGGTATATTGACATTGGGAAATTCAGAAGTCCCTGAGTTGACATTCACTTCTAATACCATTACAAATTTCAGGTGTCCCCAGATATCCCTTCACTTCTGACATGTATTACTAGTTTGGAGTTTCCCTGGGCCACTAGTGGATTTTGAGGTTTGATAAGTTACTAGAAAGACTCAAATAACTAGTGATGTATTGCATTATAACAGATTATTGTTCTAATGTTATTACACCAAAGGTATTTAGATAAAATCAGCCAAGGGTAAGAAACCCATGGGGCATAGTCCAAGTAAGTTTCATGTGTCAAGCTTCTAGCTATATTCTCTATCAATAAAGTCATGGAGACTGCTAACTCGTTTTGCTAATGGTGTATGGCAATACATATAAACTCTTTCCAAACAGATAAACTCACCCAAGTCTTGATGTCCAGGGATTTATTGTTGTTATTGTTGTTAAGTACCATCCAGTTATTCTGACACATAGAGACTCTCTATAGGGTTTAAGGGGCAGTAAATTTTTGTGGAAGCAGAAAGACTCATCTCTCTCCCAAGGATATGCTTGTGGACTTGAATCACCAATCTTGAGGTTCACAATCAAGTGTCTAACCTAGAGAGCCACAGCTCTGCACAGAGATTTGTTTGGGGTTGCTCATATAAGTATGTATGATGGTTTGTGTAGCTGAACTTTAACCTCCAGTCACTTTAGAGGTAGAAATTACATCATGTGGCCAGAAGTAGCCAGTAAAAATCACATAGTTAGGAAACCAAGGCACAGGATAAACAAAGCCACTCATCATGCACAACATTGCAAAGGCTTAGAGATTATTTAAAAATAGCTGAGGATAAAGGTCAGACTTGTCTTTGTTGTTGTTAGGTGTCATCGAATTAGCTTATAATGACCCTATGCACAACAGAACAAAACATTGCCTGGTTCTGGGCTTACCTCACGATTGTTGCCATGCTTGAGCCCATTGATGCTAACACTTTGCCAATCCATCTCACTGGGTGGCTTCCTCTTTTTCTCTGACCCTCCACCTCACCAAACATGTTTTCCTTCTCCAGTGACTGGTCCCTCCTGACAATATGTCCAAAGTATGAGAAATGAAATATCTCCATCCTGGCATTCAAGGAGCACTCTGTCTGTACTTCTTCCAACATGGATCTGTTAGTTCTTTTGGCAGCCCATGGTACTTTCAATATTCTCCTCCAATATCACAACTCAAAAGCATCAATTCTTCTATGATCGTCCTTATTAACTGTGCAACTTTCACATGCATATGAGGTTATTGAAAAATACCATGGCTTGGGTCAGGTGCACCTTAGTCCTCAAGCTAGCATCTTTGCTTTTCTACACTTTAAAAAGTTCTTTGTAACAAATTTGCCCAATTCAATACATCGTTTGATTTCTTGGCTGCTGCTTCCATGAATGTTGATGGTTGATCAAAGAAAAATGAATTCTTTGACAACTTCAACCTTTACGCCATTGGTTAGAATGTTGTTTTTGGTCCAGTGGTGAGGATTTTTGTTTTCTTTATATTGAGATGCAATTTGTACCAAAGGCTTTGGTCTTTGATCTTCATCAATAAATGTTTTAAGTCCTCTTCACTTTCTGCAAGCAAGGTTGTGTCATCTGCATATTGCAGGTTGTTAATGAGTCTTCCTCCAATCCTGATGCCACCACTCATCTGTCAGTTTGTCTTTCTGTAGTGGCTTGTGGGTTGCTGTGGTTCTGGAAGTTATGTCATGGGTATTTTAAATACCAGCAGGGTCACCTACAGTGGACAAGTTTCAGATGAGCTTCCAGATGAACACTTGTCTTTGAGTAAGGTTAAATCTTTATTCCATAACTATACATAGAAAATTTGCCAATTACATCATCTAATCTAAATAAGAAATGTTGTAGCTGTTGAGTGACATTGAGCCACACCAGAACTCCAAATAAGGGATAGTCAAATATAAAAATGTGAAAGAATTGTTGTTGTTAAATTGTTAAGTGCCATCAAATCAGTTTCCACCCTGTATAGGGTTTTCCAGGAGCTACTATTGGGTTTGAAGTGCTGACCTGGTAGTTTTCACTCTAGTGCTGATCCTCCAGAGCCAAGCCAGAAATGTAAAAGAAGAGACACATTCAATTTTATATAATGACAGACTTTCTGCTGGATGTTGGGTTGTAACAAACCATGTCAATGTTTAAGTAGTATTCATCTGTCTATGGACAAGGTAGACACTATTCTATGATCAAAATATCATGTATCTGAAATAACACAAATGATTCAGGAAAGGATATATTTATTTAAAGACAAAGAAGTAATACTGTGTTTTTGAGTGCCATTGAGTCACTTCCACCTCCTAGTAACCCTACATAGAGTTTCCAAGGAACAACTGGTGGGTTTGAACCATACCAGAAGTCCAAGAACTAGATAATATCAATTACAACATGCTTCTCTCACCTAATTTTTCTTACTTAGCCTTCCATTTTTTTCACTATTTTCATTGATGAAATAGGATATATAAAGAAACATTTGTTTTATAATGAAGGCTTTATTGATACAATGCACTTAGTATACAAATTCATCCATTGAAAACATATAGTTCAATTGTCTACTGAATTTACACGGTTGTGAAAAGATCACCTCAATTAATTTTAGAACAATTTCATTACCTCAGATAGAAACTCTAAATCCATTATTTGTCACTCCTTCATCCCTATTCCAAACTCTCCAGCCTAAATAACTATTATTAGATTTTCTGTTTCTCTTTATCTGTCTGGAGTGAGTACTTGTACGGTGCTTTAAGATAAACACTGAACTGCTGACCACAAGGTTGGCACTTCAAACCTACCACCTGCTCTTTGGAAACCCTATACAGAGTTGCTATGAGTCAGAAATGACTAGATGGCTCTTAACAACAATATCAATAATATATATGCTTACTCTGAACAGTTTATATAATCAGACAATATGTGGTCTTTTGTGACTGGCACATTTCAACTAGCATTATATCTTCAAGTTCCATGTATATTTTTTGCCTGTATCAGTGCTTCATGCCTTTGTATGGAAATAAATGATTTCATTGTATAGGTATACTACATTCATCAATTAATCAGTTAATGGATATTTGAGTTGTTTCCAGTTCTTGGCTAATATAAACAATGGTGCCATGAACATGCAAGTTATTGTGCAGACATGTGTTTTATTTCTCTTGATAATATACCTAAAAATGGAATTTCTGGATAATTGGGGCCACTAAGTATTACTTTAACCTCATATGGATGCGAAGGCTGGACAATGAATAAAGAGGATCATAGAAAAATTGATACCTTTGAATTATGGTGTTAGAGGAGAACACTAAAATTGTCATGGACTGCCAAAAGAACCAATATATCTGTTTTGGAAGAAGTGCTGCCAGAGTGCTACTTAGAGGCCAAGATGGCCAAACTTCTCTTTCATACTTTGGACATATTGTCAGGAGGGTACAGTCACTGGAGAATGATATCATGCTTGGTAAGATGGAGGGTCGGAGAAAAAGAAGAAGACCCCCAATGAGATGGATTGGCCAGGTGGCAGCATTGATGGACTCAAGAGTGGCAACAGTAGTGAGGTGGGCCCAGGATCAGACATTGTTTTGTTCTGCTGTGCATGGGGTAGCTATTAGTCGGTGCTGACTCAATAGCACATAACAACAACAACAAGTATTACTTTTGAAAACTACAAGAATATTTTCCAAAGTGGCTTTGCCATTTTACATTTCAGCAGCATTGTATAAAAGTTTCAGTTAACTCTCATGTTACCAACACTCTTTATTATCTTGTTGATTTATCCATTCCAATGGATATGAGGAGTTATCTCATTGTGGTTTTCATTTGTATTTCCCTGGTGGTTAATGATATTGATATTCCTTTCATTTGCTTATTGTCAATTTACATATTTTCTTCTCAAAGTATCTACTCAGATGCATTCCATTTTAAATTGATTGTACTCTGAGTACAAGCCTTGTAATTTCCATGTTTTTCTCCCACTTTGTAGATTGTCAGAAAACTGTCTTGATGGTATATTTTAAAGAACAAATGTTTTAAATTTTGATGAGACTCAGTTTATCCATTTTTATTTTGATTATATATATGTTGTTGATGTTGTTGTTATTAGATGTCATTGACTCAGTACCGACCCATAGTGACCTTACGCACAGCAGAATGAAACACTGCCCGATCCTGGACCAACCTAACTACTGTCGCCATGCTTGAGTCCATTGATGATGCCACTTGGCCAATCCATCTTGTTGGGGGTCTCCTCTTTTTCTCAACCCTCCACTTACCAAATATGATATTGTTCTCCAGTGACTGGTTCCTTCTGACAATATGTCCAAAGTATGAGAGAAGAAGTTTGGCCATCTTAGCCTACAAGGAGCACTCTGGCTGCACTTCTCCCAAAATGGATCAGTTGGTTCTTTTGACAGTCTATGGCACTTTCAATATTCTCCTCCAACACCATAACTCAAAGGCATCAATTTTTCTATGGTGTTCCTTATTCACTATCCAGCTTTTGCATGCATATAAGATTATTGAAAACACCATATCTTGGATCAGGTATACCTTAGTCCTCGAGCTGACATCTTTGCTCTTCAACACTTTTAAAGGTTTTGTGCAGCAGATTTGCCTAATGTTTTACGTTGTTTCATTTCTTGACTGCTGCTTCCTTGAATGTTGATAGTTGATGCAAGAAGAACGAAGTCCTTGAAAACTTCAAAAATTTCTCCATTGATGAGAATGTTGTTTATTGGTCCAATGGTGAGGATTTTTGTTTTCCTGACATTGAGATGCAATCCATACTGAAGGCTGTGCTTTTGGATCTTGATCAGTAACTGTTTTAAGTCCTCTTCATTTTCAGAACGCAAGGTTGTATCATCTGCATATCGCAGGTTGTTAATGAGTCTTCCTCCAATCCTGATGCCAAGTTTTTTATCATATAACCCAGCTTCTTGGATTCTTTGCTCAGCATACAGGTTGAATAATTATGGTGAAAGAATACAGCCTTGTCGCACACCTTTCTTAATTTAAAAACATTCAGTGTTCCTGTGTTCTGTTCAAACAACTGTTGGCTTCTTGATCCAGGTACAGATTCTTCATCAGGACAATTAAGTGTTTTGGAATACTTATACTTCGCAATATTGTCCATAGCTTGTCAAGATCCACATAATCAAAAGCCTTTGGTAATTAACAAAGCACAGGTAAACATCTTTCTGATATTCTCTATTTTGAGGCAAGATCCATCAGACATCAGCAATGATGTCCCTCATTCCACAGCATTTCTGAATCTGGATTGAACCTCTGAAAGTTCTCTGTCAATGTATGATTGTATCTGTTTCTGTATTACCTTTAGCAAAACTTTACTCACATGGGATATGAAATAGATTGTCCAATGATTTCCACATTCCATTGGGTACCTCTCTTTGGCATGGGCACAAATATGGATCACTTCTAATCAGTCGGCCAGATAGTTGTCTTCCAAATTTCTTGGCAGAGATGAGTGAGTGCCTCCTGTGCCGCCTCACTTTCTTGAAAGATTTCAATTTTTATTCCATCAATTGTTGGTGCCTTGTTCTTTGCTAATTCCTTCAATGCACCTTGGACTTCCTCCTTCAGTATCATTGGCTCTTGATCATATGCTACCTCTTTAAATGGTCAAACATTAACCATTTCCTTTTGGTACAGTGACTCTGTGTATTCCTTCCATTTCTCTTGAGGCTTTCTGCATCATTCAATAATTTGCCCAGAGAATCTTTCAATAATGAAAGTTGAGGCTTGAATTTTTCCTTCAGTTCCCCCAGCTTGAGAAATGCTGAGTGTGTTATTTTTTGGTTTTCTGATTCCAGATCTTTGCACATTTTATTATAATATTTGGCTTTATCTTCTCCAGCTATTCTTTGAATTTTTTCTGTTCAGCTCTTCTGCCTCCTGATTTCTTCCATTTGTTTTTGCATCTCAACACTGGAGATCAAGTTTCAGTGTCTCTTCTGACATCCATTTTGAACTTTTCCTTCTTTCTTGTGTTCTCACTGACTTTTTGCTTTCTTCATGTAGGATGTTCTTAATGTCATCACACAACTTTTCTTGTCTTCTGTCTTTAGTGTTTAATATATCAAATCTGTTCTTCAGATGATCTCTAAATTCAGGTGGGATAAATTCAAGGTCATATTTTGGCTCTCCTGGACTTGTTTTCATTTTCTTAAGCTTCAGTTTGAATTTGCATATGAGTAATTGATGGTCTGTTCCACAGTCTGCCCCTGGTCTTGTTTTCACTAATGATATATAGCTTTTCCATCTTTTCTTTCACAGATGTAGTCAATTTGATTTCTCTCTATTCCATCTGGTGAAGTACATGTGTATAGTCATCTGTTATGCTGTCTAAAGAAGGTATTTTAAATGAACAAGTCATTGCTTTTTCAGAATTCTATCATGCGTTCTCCAGCATCATTTCTATCTCCAAAGCCATATTTTCCAACCAGTGCTCCCAACCTTTGCACTCTAATCACCAGTAACGATCAATACATCTTGATTGCATGTTTGATCAGTTTCAGGTTAAAGAAGTTGATAGAATTCTTCTATTTCATCCTCACTGGCTTTAGTGGTTGGTGCATAAATTTGAAAAATTGTGGTATTAACTGGGCTTCCCTGTAGGCTTATGGATATTATCCTATCACAGACAGTGATGTTGTACCTCATGACTGATATGAATATGTTCTTTTTGACAATGAATTCAACACCATTACTTTTCAATTTGTCATTCCCAGCATAGTAAATCATGTGATTGTCAGATTCAAAATGGCCAATGTCGTTCCATTTTAGCTCACTAATTCCTAAGATATTAATGTTTATGCATTTCATTTCATGTTTGACAACTTCCAATTTTCCCAGATTCATATTTCATACATTCCATGTTCTGATTTTTAATGGATGTTTAATGGCTGTTTCTCTTCATTTTGAGTTGTGCCCCATCAGCAAATGACGGTTCTGCGGGCCTTTCTCCCACGAGATTTACTCCATTCGTGTTATCACGGTCAACTCTACTTTGAGGAGGCAGCTCTTCCCCAGTCATATTTTGAGTGCCTTCCAAACTGAAGGGCTGATTTTTGGTACTATATCTGACAGTGTTTCTCTCCTATTCATAAGGGTTTCAGTGACTAAAGATCCGGAAGTAGTTCGTCACTCTTTCTTCCTAGTCTGTCTTTTTCTGTAAGCTCATCTGAATCCTGTCCACCATGGGTGACCCTGCAGGTAAACACCGGTGGCATAGCTTTCAGAATCATAGCAACACACAAGCCACCAAAGTACGACAAACTGACAGACAAGTGGTGGCCATTTGGTTTTAAGTGGAGACTGTCACTTTAAATTTTGAGGAGATCTATGCACATGCATAGTAGAACCCTCAAGGGGTGAGGGTGCGGTATCCATTTGCTCAGGCATCCCCTCTAGTCACCAGAATGGAGGTGCGCAGATAGCGAGAGACCAATGAACAGATATCAAAAATGAATGTTCACACCTGTATCTCAGTGGTTCTGTCATGCAATCATGGCCTTTCTTATCCTTCCCCTACATGGTCTCTCCCAAGATGGCAGTTCTGGGAATAGCTGAGCATCTTGAATTAGAAAGCAACTGATTTCTTGATTCTGCTATAAATTCCCCTAGCTGTCAGCCTTCCAATCTTCTAAATATTCCTTTATATTTGGTTCAGTTCTAGCACCATCCCCTGAGCCTGCTTAGCTCAATATTCTCTGTTGTTGCTGATGGAGCTCCTCACTGCACATCTACCCAATCCACCATCTTGATTGTATCCTCTGTAGCTCTATGTCTCTATGCCATTGTCTCTGCCACCATCTCTCTCTCTCTCTCTTTAATGTTTTATTGTGAATTTTGTGATAATTTACATGGAAGAACATTAGCTTTTCATTCATCCTATCCTATATTGTTTCATTATCAAGATTACAATCCCCTCCATGTATCATCAACCAACCAAAGGTTATACCCTGCAAGCCTGTCCCCTGGTCGTCAGAACCCAGCCCTTCTCCCTCTCTGGGTTTCAAGTCCCCAGCTGGTCCATCTCTTCATGTCATCATTTCTGCCTCCATCTCTGGCATCACTGTTTCTTTGGGTAGGGTCCCGCTCTCCCCTCTTTTCCCTTGATGGTCCCAGGGACCTCTGCTCCTAGACTGAAAAGCTAATCACTCCCCTCCTTGCTACCAAAGTTCTACCTTTATATTTCCAACCCTTACAATAAGTCCTGATAACAAGTATTCACTACTGTATCACAAGAGACCTATCCACATTTCTTTTCATCAGCCTGCCTTGACAGATTGGATACTACTCAGTGGAGATTCTACCTTCCTCCACACCCTCTACATCTATGCCACCATCTCTATTGCCACTACTTTTCTGATTGGAATCCTTTGTTTCTCTCATATTCTTTCCTCTTGATGGTCTTAGGGTTCTCTGTTTCTGAAATGATAGATTAGCTGCTCACCTCTTTTAGTTATATCTTTTCTACATTTACAGTTGTGACCATCACCATTAGTATTACTAACAATTACTCACAACAAAATCATGAAGTGCTATCCCAATAATCACCAGACCCATCTGGACAAGAGGAAAATTATTCACTGGGGATCTATCTTGCCACCCTCATTCTGACCCTAACCACCCACATGAAAGCTTTTATATCTCTCCAATTTTGATATGAAGTCCAAATTCCCCATCCCTATCAACCCAGTGTGCTGAGGAGGCAAGATTGATCCTTCCTTTTCAGTTGAAATTTTGGACACCTTCATCCATAAACAAAGGTCCAATTCATCAACTTCTGACAATTTTTGCTTGCTTCTTATAACAAAATTCTTAATTGTCATCTGATCAATTTCTAGCCAGCGAACCATTCAAGATAGGTCAAATGGGTGCTATCTGCAAATTTGTGAGTTCTCACCCACCTCTCCCCACTTCAGACCACCTGGGGAGAGGTGGGTGAGAACTTTTTACTCTAGCCCCCAGTAGCTAGGTCAGTGTCCTTGGACTCAAGAGTTCACACGTCTCTCTGAGCTTCAAACCAACCAGCTCTTCCTCTTATCTCTCCCATCTCAAGGTCATAGGGTGTCTATGGAACATGGCCAATTGGGCTATTTTTTAATGTTTGTGATAGATAGGATTTTATGTAAAGTTGACTGGACCAGGATTATCAGTGGTTTGACAGTTAGGATATAACAATAACCCATGATGTGATCTGCTATGAGCAGGCAACTAATTGAAAGGAAATTTTCCTTGGAAATGCAGCCAACCTCTAGTATCTTGAAAACTTGGGCAAAGATTTCTTGCATTCTATAAGGTCTGAATTCTGCATCTGGCTCATAATCCAACATATGGTTCCTTGGATTTGATCCAGGTGGCCTGCTCTATTTCCTTCCACTTCTGGGATTTGTCAGCAGCCAGCCATCTTATCTACACAACCTGCCAGCATACCTTCTGACTTTTCATACTTGGTTCACCAGTTTTGCAGCTATGTGAGTCAGAAACTTTCAGTCTGACATCGGACCAACGGACTTGAGACTAACCTGCCTCGACAATTATATCATTTCTTTGAAATGAACCTCTATTTATATATATGTATATAAATTTCACTAGTTTTACTTCTCTAAGGAATAGAGCCTAACACAACGGCATGTGAGGTAAGGATCTAAATTCATCCTTTTACATGTGAATATTCAGTGGCACCAATGTCATTCATTGAAGATGATTCTATCCCATTGATTGTCTCAGAATCTTTTTCAAATTTGAATTGACGGTAAATGTGAGAAATTAATTCTGAATTCTTAATTTTATTCCATTCACTCAAATGTGTGTTGGTTTAATACACTGTGGCACTTGCATGTTGTTGTGATTCTGGAAGCTATGCCACCAGTATTTGAAATACCAACAGGATCACATAAGGTAGATAGGTTGTAGCTGAGCATCCAGATGAAGACAGACAAGGAAGAATGGGAAACAGACTTCTTCTGAATATTTCGTTATTAAAAAGCTGATGAATAATAGCGGAACACTGTTAGAAAGCACTGTTGCTGTTGTTAAGTGCCATTGAGTTGGTTCTGACCCATAGCAACCCTGTATAGGGTTTCCTAGGAGTGGCTGGTGAGCTTTAATCACTAAACTTGTGATTTAAACCAACTTTGCAGTCCAACGCATTAACCAACAGAATCATTAGTAGCTCTAGAATACTTAATATGGAAACCTGATGAAGAACACCAGAATATTATCATATTAAGTACTGGAAGAAGAGGCCCTCAGGTTGGAAAACACTCAAAATTCGACTGGGGCAAAACTTTCTCCTCAAAGTAGAGTTGGCTTTGATTACTCAAATGGAGTAAAGCTTTTGGAACCTTCATTGACTGATGGAACTACTTCAAATGAGGGGGAAAAAGTAAACATCCATTAATAATCAGAACATGAAATGTATGAAGCATGAATCTAGGAAAATTGGATACTTTCAAAAATGAAACAGACCACATAATCGTCGATATACTAGGCTGTAGTGAAATGAAATGGACTGGTACTGGCTATTTTAAATCTGATAATCACCTGTATATTATGCCAGGAATGACAAACTGAAGAGGAATGGCATCATATTCATGATCAAAAAGAACATATAGAGCTCTGTCTTGAAATACAATACTGTCCGTGATAGGGTAATATCCACACACTTACAAGGAAGAGCAGTTAATATCACTATAATTCAAATCTAAACACCAACCATTAAAACCAATGATGATGAAATTGAAGAATTCTACCAACTTCTTCAATCTGAAATTGATCAAACATGCAGTCAAGATATATTAATTGCTAGAGATTAGAATGCAAGAGGATAGTGGGATTTGAAAAAGAAGCAAGAAAAATGTGTTTTCTGTTTTGTGGTCGGTGGTCAGAAAGTCCCAGCACAGTCATTTGGAGCGGGACAGATCAGAAACAAGATCAAGAGAGCACTCTCATCACAGAAGTCAAATCAATCATCAGAGATAAATGTGCAAACATATTTTCCCCCATTCTTTTCTCTTTCTCTGTCTGCCCACATCCATCCTGGTGACTAGAGGGGATACCTGAGTGAGTGGACATTTTACAAAGCAAGCATAACCCTCATACCAAAACCAGGAAATGACATCACTAAGAAAGAATATCATAGACCAATATCCCTCATATATGCAAAAATATGGAACAAAATCTAGCCAATAGAATTCAACAACATAGTTAAAGATAATACATCACAACCAAGTGGGATACAATGATGGTTCAATATTAGAAAAACAATCGTTGTAATCCACCATATAAATTTTAAAAATTGTTTTAAAGGAAAAGAACCATGTGATCATATCTATTTATATAGAAAATGTATTTGACAAAATCCAACGTCTGTTCCTCACAAAAACACTCAAAGAAGTAAGGAATTGAAAGGAAATTCCTCAATATAATTAATAGCATATATACAAAGACTTGTGTGGCGTTGTGAGTTAATATGCTAGACTGCAAAAGCTTTTGAACCACAATGTCAGCAGTTCAAGATCACCAGGTGCACCTTGAAAACTCTATACAAGGTCACTAAGGGTTGGAACTGACTCAATAGCACTTAACAACATCAATATTTAAGTCAAACTCAGTCTTAATGGACAGAAACTGAAAGCTTTCCCTGTGTGAACATGACTCAGACAAGGATGCCCTTTATCACCACTTCTATTTAATGTTGTGCTAGAAGTCTTAGCCAGAGCTATAAGGTAATATAGGGACATTAAAGGCATCCAAATTAGCAAAAAGGAAGTAAAACTCTATTTGCAGATGATATGATCCAACACATACAAAACCCCAAAGTCTCAGCAAAACAAAACAACAACAACAACAACAACAAAAAACTACTAAGAATTCATTGGAAAATTCAGCAAAGTGGTAGGAGACAAGATCAACATACAAAAATCAGTTGGATTCCTCTGTTCTACTGATAATAGTGCTGAAAAGGAAATTAGAAAAACAATACCACTTAAAATAGCCACCAAAAGGATGAACTATTTAAAGATAAATCTAACCAGAGGAACAAAAAACCTATATAGAGAAAACTACAAAACACTACTATAAGAAGCAAAAAGAGATTTACAAAAATGGAAGATTATACAACGTTAACGGATAGGAAGACTTAACATTGTGAAAATGTCAATACTACCCAAAGCAATCTACAGCTATAACACTATTCCAATCCAGATTCCAATATTCTTTAAAGAGATGGAAAAAATACTCTCTCTCCTTCCTTTCAAAATTTACTACATGGCTACAGTGGTCAAAAGAGCCTGATACTGGTACAATAAAAGATACATCAATCAAAGGAGCAAAATTCAGAATCCAAAAATGAACTCATCCACACAATGCCAAGTGATCTTTGACAAAGGGCCAAAGTACATTGAATAGGAAAGAGATAGTGTCTTCAATAGCTGTCTTTAGCAAAACTAGAAATCAATATGCAAAAGATTGAAACAAGACATTTATTTCACACCTTATGCAAAAACCAACTCAACATGGATTAAAGACCTAAATGTGAATTCCAGAAATATAAAGGTCATCAATGGAAAAATAGGGACACATTTAAGGACTCCAGTACAAGGCATACATAGACTACCAAACATTGCAAGAATTGCACAAAGAAAAAAAATAGATTATTGGAACATGCTAAAAATTAGAAACTAATCTTCCTCAAGAGATTTCACCAAAAGAGTAAAAATAGAACCCACAGAATGGGAAAAAATCTTTTGCAACGACACATGGGACAAGGGACTAATTTCTAAAATATATCGGAAACTATAACACCACTACAAGAAAAAGACAAAAAATCCAATTGAAAAATGGACAAAGGAAATGAACAGACACTTCACCAAAGAAGACATTAGGGCAGCCAACAAACATATGAAGAAATGTTTATGACCATTAATGATTAGAGAGATGCAAATCAAAACAACAATGAAATATCTCACACCAGCAATAAAAGCAAAGTTCAAAAAAGCAGAGGACAATAAATGCTGACAAGGATGTGGAGAGCCTCTAGTACATTGCTGGTGGGGATGTAAAATGTTTGAATCACTCTTGAAAATGGTATGGTGCTTCCTCAGAAGCTGCAAATAGAAATACTTTATGATCCAGTAATTCCTCTACTTGGTATATATTCATGAGAAATATGAGCCAGAACATGAGTAAATGTATGCACACAAATATTTATCACAACATTATTCACAATAACAAAAAGTGCCCATCAAAGGATGAATGAATAAACAAACTTTGGTACATACATACAATGGAATACTATGCTGCCTTGACAAATAACAACAATGCTGCAAGCCACTGCATAACATGGACGAATCTTGAGGACATTATGCTGAGGGAAACTAGTCAGTCGTAAAAGGATAAATATTTCATAAGAAGATTATTGTAAAAACTTAAGAAAATATATCCATACTAAAAGAAAAAAAAAAAAAATCTTTGTTCCTTAAAAGTGTGGGAATCAGGGCATGGTAGAGCACAAGTTAAGGGATTGTCACATCATTGCTTGGGTGTTGCGGAGGGCAATGTACAAGGAAAGGGAGGGCACTATACAAGATGGGGGAGGGGGATGGAAGAACAAGACACTTAGGGAAACACTTAGTTAGGTTTGCATGGGATAAATGGGTCAGAGTAAATAGTGATGTGTGCTAAACTATGGCACAACAGCTCTCTGTGTGATACAGGAATTGAGACATAGTTTGAATTGTTTGAACAGAAGATATTTCTTGAAAGAAAGACCTACAGGAAAAATACAAAACAATAAAGGTGGTCTGCCTGATTACTACAAGAACAAACAAGTTGCTCGACCAGGGCACATCAAGGCAAGTGGTCCGGTCCCCTCAGAACAAACCATCTTCCAGGACTCAATGAGAATACACGCTCTAATCGATAAGGGGAAGTGAGGGCAAAACATCAATGAAGCTGCAAGCTAAGCCCTACAATGTTGAATAGACTCCTGTGAACCCGGGTTGAGACATGGTTGGCCAGTAGTATGGCAAGACCTGAGGACTCTGGGGCCCAGTCAGTGACATAGCTACAGAGGACTAGAGTGGAGAGTGAAGCATCCAGTTACTAAGAAGAGAGGGCATATGCATAAGAACACCCACACTTGCAGATAATACCCACTTGACCTG
>NW_006409042.1:53918-55215 GCF_000296735.1 Chrysochloris asiatica | reverse complement strand
TGGCTTACAAGCTTTCAAGAGGGAGCCTAGATCCAGAGGATGCAGAGGAAGGTAGAATCTCCACTGAGTAGTATCCAATCTGTCTGAGTAGTATCCAATCAATCTGGCTGATGAAAGGAGATGCAGATAGGTCTCTTGTGATACAATAGTTAATAATTACTATCAGGATTGATTGTGAGGGTTGGAAATGTAAAGGTGTTTTACAGCAAACAGAGGGGAGTGATTGACTCTGCAGTCTAGGAGCAGAGGTCCCTGGGACCATCAAGGGAGAAAGCGGGACCCTACCCAGAGAAGTGGTGATGCCAGATATGGAGGCAGAGATGATGATGGTGAAGAGATGGAGTTGGTGCGGACTTTAGACCCAGAGAGGGTGAGGGCTGAGTGCTGATGATCGGGGGTGGGGGGTGGGGGGAACAGATTTGCAGGGTAAACACTTTGGTTGTTTTATGATGCATTGGAGGGGATTGTCACCATGGCAACGTAATGAGATAAGATAGGATGAACGTAAAGCTAATGTTCTCCCAAGTAAACTATCACAACATTCACAATAAAACATTAAAAACAAAATTTGTGCCAATTGTTTATATTTGTGGAGCACATGTAGAAAAGGGGTAGCTCAGCATAGAGCCCAAGTCAATAAACATACTACAACTAAAATGGATCTATTGCTTCTCTTGGCAGCCAATGGCACTTTCAATATTCTTCTCCAACACCATAACTCAAAAGCATCACTTATTCTACTGTCTTCCTTATTCACTGACCAGCTTTCTCATGCATATGCGTTTGTTGAGAATACAATGGCTTGGTCAGGTGTACCTTAGTCTTGAAGCTGACAGTTTAGCTCTTCAACACTTTAAACAGTTTTTGTGCAGTAGATTTTCCTAATGCAATACATTGTTTGATTTCTTGACCGCTGCTTCCATGAGTGTTCATAGTTGATCTAAGAAGAAGGAAATCCTTGATACCTTCAACCATTTCTCTGTTGATAACAATGTTGTTTACTGGTACAGTGGTGAGGATTTTTGTTTTCTTTACATTGAGATGTAATCCGTACTGAAGACTGTGCTCTTTGATCTTCATCAGTAAATGTTTTAATTCCTCTTCATTTTCAGCAAGCAAGGTTGTATCATCTGCATATTTCAGGTTGTTAATGAGTCTTACTCCAATCCTGATGCTATGGTTTTCCTCATATAACCCAGATTCTCAGATTATTTGATCAGCATACAAGTTGAATAAGTATGGTGAAAGAATACAACCTTGTCGCACACCTTTTCTAATTTTAAAACATTCAGTGTTC
>NW_006409042.1:52301-53303 GCF_000296735.1 Chrysochloris asiatica | reverse complement strand
CTCTTGAAATGGGTGAACATTAACCATTTCCTTTTGGTACAGTGACTCTGTGTATTCCTTCCATTTTCTCTTGATGCTTTCTGCATCATTTAATAATTTTCCCAGAGAATCTTTCAATAACGAAAGTCAAGTCTTGAATTTTTTCTTCAGTTCCCCCAGCTTGAGAAATGCTGACCGTGTTCTTCCTTTTTGGTTTTCTGATTTCAGATCTTTGCTCATTTTATTGTAATATTTGGCTTTATCTTCTTGAGCTGATCTTTGAAATTTTCTGTTCAGCTCTTGGACCTCCTCATGTCTTCTATTTGCTTTAGCATCTCTATGCTGGAGAGCAAGTTTCAGTGTCTCTTCTGACATCCCTTTGACCTTTTCCTTCTTTCTTGTGTTCCCACTGACTTTTTGATTTCTTCATGTATGATGTTCTTGATGTCATCCCACAACTTTTCTGGTTTTCGGTCTTTAGTGTTTAATGTATCAGCTTGAGAAATGCTGGGCGTGCTCTTCGTGTTTGGTTTTCTGATTCCAGATCTTTGCACATTTTGTTGTAATATTTGCCTTTATCTTCTCGAGCTGATCTTTCAATTTTCTATTCAGCTCTGGGACCACCTCATTTCTTCCATCTGCTTTAGCATATCTATGCTGGAGAGCAAGTTTCAGTGTCTCTTCTAACATCCATTTTGATCTTTTCCTTCTGTCTTTTCTTCTCAATCACTTTTTGCTTTCTTCATACCACAACTCTTCTGGTCTTTGGTCTTTAGTGTTTAATGTATGAAATCTGTTTTGCAGATGATCTCTAAATTCAGGTGGGATATATTCAAGATCATATTTTGGCTCTTGTGTACTTGTCTTCATTTTCTTCAGCTTCAATTTGATTCTTTGTCTACAATCTGTCCCTGGCCTTGTTTTCTCTGATGATATGGACCTTTTCCAACGTCTCTTTCTGCAGATGTAGTCAATTTGATTTCTATGTATTCCATCTGGTGAGGTCCATGTGTATAGTCATCT
>NW_006409042.1:42666-51820 GCF_000296735.1 Chrysochloris asiatica | reverse complement strand
TTCCCTGTAGGCACATGGATATTATCATATGACAGACAGCGTTGTACCTCATGAATGATCTGAATATGTTCTATTTTGACAATGAATGTAAAACCATTCCTCTTCAATTTGTGATTCCCAGCATAGTAAACCATGTGGTTGTCAGATTCAAAATGGCCAATACCAGTTTACTTCAGCTCACTAATGCCTAAGATATCGATGTTTATGCATTCCATTTCATTTTTGACAACTTCCAATTTTCCCAGATTCATACTTTTTACATTCTATATTCTGATTTTCAATGGATGTTTATAGCTATTTGTTTTCAATTTTAATTGTGCCCCATCATCAAATGAAGGTCACGTGGGCTTTAATCCCACTGGCTTTACTCTATTTGCATAATCATGGTCAACCTTACTTTGAGAAGGCAGCTCTTCCCCAGTCACATTTTGTGTGCTTTCCAAATTAGGGGCTCATTTTCCGGCACAATATCTGACAGTGTTTTTATGCTATTCATAAGGTTTTCAGTGACTTACTATTTGGAAATAGTTTGTCACTCCTTCTTCCTAGTCTGTCTTCATCTGACAGCTCATCTGAAACCTGTCTACCATGGTGAGCCTGCTGCTATTTAAAATACCAGTGGCATAGCTTTCAGAATCACAGCAACTCACAAGTCAGCACAGTTCGACAAACTGACAGACAAATGGTGGCCGTGGCAGCTAAAAAAAAAAAAAAAACTAGTTGAATGAGATTCTAGCTACCAATAAAGATTTACTTGATGAAAAAAATTTCCACCACCATATTGCCAACTGTCAAGATAAATTTTTAGAATTATATGAACATCTCACACTCAGTCCATATTTTCAATTTCATAATTGTTTATGGTTGCACTGTGTATGAAATTAACCACAGAAATGAATACATTTACAACACTGAGAGTGTATAAATCACTTAAATCTATGGAAATTTTTAAGGTATTCTTTTGCATCCTACATCCTCTACTTTGACCCAAAGGGGTCATTATTTCAGTTTTCTGATGCATACTGCATGCAGTAAAATCATAAATAAAAATACAGTGAAAAATAAAAAGCTGTCAGTACTTTTTGATTTGTTTATTTTGTCATAATGGAGATAAATAGATGATAATTTATTGCTTAAGTAGTATGTGTGCATGTATGTGTTTTTGTATAGTTCCCATGATTGCACATACATTTAATTCATTTTCTAGGAAGTAATATGCGACATATGCTTTTATAATGATTAGACACAAATGCCTTAAAAGGAAAATAAAACCAAATGGCATATTATTATATTATACAAACCCACTATTTGTCTTTCTGTTTGTTGTACTGTGATGGCTTAAGTATTACTGTGATGCTAGAATCTATGCCAATGGTATTTTAAGTATGAGCAGTGTCACCCTCAGTGGATAGGTTTCTGTAGAGCTTCCAGATAAAGAGAGAGCAGGAAGGAGAGGCAGACTACTTCTGAATGTTTAGCCACTGAAAATCTTATGAACAGCAATGGAATATTGTTAGATATAGTGCCAGAAGATGAAAACATTGTAAAGATCAGAAGTACATTGTCATATACTGCCAGAAGATGAGTACTTCAAGTTGGTAAACACTCAAAATACAGCTACAAAACAACTTCCTACTCAAAGTAACATTGACCATAATGATGTAAATTGAGCAAAGCTTTTTAAACCTTCATTTACTGATGGAGCATAACATAAAATGAGAAGAAACAGTTGCAAACACCCATTAATAATTGGAACATGGAATATACAAAGTATTAATTTAGTGTTAAAAAGCAAAGGTCACTATGAGGACTAAAGTGGATCTGACCCTAGCCATAGTATTTTCAATCACCTCATACACATTAAGAAGACAATAAAGAAGGAAAAGGCCAAAATGGATGGCAGAAGAGACTCTGAAACTTGCTCTCCAGTGTAGAGATGCTAAAAGAAATGCAAGAAATGAAGAGGTAAAAGAGTTGAACAGAAAATTTCAAAGGGCAGTTTGAGAAGACAAATATTACAATGAAATGTACAAAAACCTGGAGTTTGAAAATCAAAAGGGAAGCACAAGATAAGCGTATCTCAAGCTGACAGAATGAAGAAAAAATTCAAGCCTCAACTTGATATATCGAAGGGTTCTCTAGGCAGAATATTGACTAATACAGAAAGCTTCAAAAGAAGATGGAAGGGGTACACAGAGTCACTGTGAAAGAAAAGGTTGCTGTTCAAGCATTTCATTAGGTAGCATAAGATCAAGAGCCAATGATATAGAAGCAAAAGTCCAAGGTGAATTCAAGGTATTGAGAAAAAACAAAGCTCAAGGAATTGATGGAATGCAAATTGAAATCTTTCAACAAAGTGAGAAAGCACTGGAGGCATTCATTCATTGAGATCCATATTTGTACCTGTTCCAAAGAGAGGTTGCCACATCCAACAACTGGCTATACTCTGTAGGAGTATTAAACCTGAGTAGGGGTGGTGGGAGTTTAGGGGGAAAAAAGGAAGATACAAGACACAAAATGAAATAAATAAAGTTGGGACCAGTTGAGACATAGCACGCTGATGGAGACACTGTGACACAGAACTAGTGCTGTGAGTTTATTATATACATAAATCAAAAGAAAGTGCTGGGAGCAGGGAAGAGAATGCAAAAACATCTGGTATTATTGATGCAAGCAGTAAGTAAGACTTTATCAGAAGATTGTAGTTGCTAGGGAAACAGAGATAGGGCAGCTAGGTGTTTTATACAGATTAAACTGAAGGCCATGCCTATATTTAAGGAAAGACTTTGCAAATTCCTTGTTCCCTGAGGCAGACTTTGCAAGTTTTTCAGGGAAGCCTGACTTGGGAGCAGCCCAATTTTCTGGACCACAACTGTTCTGTTGCAATCCTTCAGTTAAACTAGGCCCAAATCTGAGACTTCAGTTTAGTTGCTCCCAATAAGAGGTGGTCTAACAGGATGCAGATATCATTGGACAATATCATTCATGTTTATGCGAGTTAAATTTTGTCAAAGATCATTTTAAAAAACTGCTTCAGCAGTTCATTGACAGGGAGCTGTCAGAGGTTGAGACCTGATTTATATGGGAGCGAGAAACAAGGAATATGACTGCTGATGTAAGATGAATCTTAGCTAAAAGTAGAAAATACCACAAAGATGTTTACCTGTGCTTTACTTACTATGTAAAGCTTTCAAGTGTGTGGATCATGAAAAACTAGCACAACATTGTAGAGAATAAATGTTCCAGAACATTGAATTTTGCTCACAAGGAACTAGTTCCAAAATGAAGCGGTGGTCATTTGAACAGATCAAGAGACACTGAATGGTTTAAAATCAGGAAAGTAATGTGCCAGGGTTGTATTCTTTCACCATATTTATTCAATCTGTACGCTTATCAAAAAATTCGAGAAACTGGATTTTATGAAAAACTTGGCATCAGAATTGGAGGAAGACTCATTAACAACCAGTGATATGCATATGATACAACCTTGCTTGCTGAAAGTGAAGAGGACTTAAATTGCTTATTGATTAAAATCAAAGATCATAGCCTTCAGTCTGGGTTGCACCTCAATATAAAGAAAATAAAAATCTTCACAATTGGAGAAAAAAAAATAATAATAACAACAAGATAAGACTTCATTTTGCTCTGATCAACCATAAACACTCATGGAAACAACAGTCAAGAAATCAAATGATATATTGCATTGGACAAATCTTTTGTAAAAGACCTCGGTAATGTGTTTAAGAGGAAAGATATTAGTTTGAGAACTAATGCGTCTGACCCAAGTCATGGTATTTTCAAAAGCTTCATATGCATGTGTAAGTTGGGCAATGAATTTGGAAGACATTAGAAAAATTGATGCAGTGTTGGAGAAGAATACTCAAAGTACCATGGACAGTCAGAAGAGGAAATAAAATCTGTGTTGGAAGAAGTACAACCAAAATCTTCCTTTAGAAGCCAGAATAATGAAATGTCCTCTCTGATACGTCGGGCATATTATCAGAAGGGACCAATCATTGGAGAAGGGTATCATGCTTGGTAAAATGGAAAGTCAGTGAACAAGAGGAAGACCCCCCTGATATATTGTTACAGTGGCAGCGGCATTAGGATTGTGTGTAGCAATAACTATGGAATTGGTGCAGGTTTGGGCAGTGTTTTGTTCTGTTGTGTATAAGGTCTCTATGAGTTTGTATAGGATAGACATCACTTAACAAAAACATCAATAATATATACATGTGAAAGACGTACAACAAATAGGCAAGACCACATAAGAACGAATGCAATTAAATTATAGTAATGGAAAAGAATATTAAAAGTACCATGGACCACCAGGTAAACAAACAAATTTGTGTTGCTTAAAGTATATCAACAATGCTTTTTCAAAGCAAGAATTTGACTCTCATCCTTTCATATGTTACAAGAGCAGCCAGTCTCTGGAGAAAGACATTGCTTGTAAAAAAAAAAAAAAAGCAATACCCACAATGAGATGGACTGACACACTGGCATCCAGTCCCTAGAGAAGGAAGATATTTCAATTGGTGGCTCCAGAAGAAAAATCAAAGCATTACATTGAAATATGCAAAGAGCTAGTATTAGAAAAACAAAAGGGAAGATGACACTCAAATGCAAAGCTCTCCAAGAGAAGATGTAAGTGATATACCAAATAACTGTATTAAAAAAAAGATAGATATTCAACCATTTCAGGAGCTAGCATATGATCAAGAACCTTTGTTATTGAAGGAAAATATCCAAACTGTACTCAGAGCATTGGTGAAAGAGGGCCCAGGAACTGAGTACCAATAAAAATGCCTCAACATATGTATACAACACATGCCAAGAAATCTGTTAGACTTGCCCAGCTGACTAGAAGAGATCCATATTCATGCCTTTCCCAAAACAGGTTATTCAATGGACTGTGATAATTATCAAGCAATATCATTAATATCACACACAAGTAAAGTTTTGCTAAAGTAATTAAAAACAGTACATTGACATGGAATTGCAAAAAAATGTGAGTCAGATTCAGAAGATGATATGGAATGAGGAATCTCTTTCTCATGTCAGATGAATCTATTTATCTGTGTTTTAGTGACTATGCAAAGACATCCAATTGTATTGAAAATAACAAATTATGCTTACTATTATGACCATGGAAATTCTTAACCACTAAATTTTGCTCATGTGGAACCTTTGCATACATCAAGAAGCAGTCAGAAGAAAGGCATACTGCCTGGTTTAAAATCAAGAGAGCGGTGTGCTGTATCTATCCACCACACTTATTCAATATTCATGTTGAGCAAATTATCTGAGAAGATGAACTATATGATGATTAATGCAACATCAGAATTGGAGAAGACGCATTAATAAACTGAGATATGCAGGTGACATAATGCTACTTCTGAAGGTGAAGAGGCTTGAAAATTTACTGATGAATATCAATGATTACTCAAAAGATCTCACTGCCACTAAATCTATTCTTTCCCTATAGGACACTGTGTAACTTTTTCAAAGGGTCTCCAAACAGCAAATCTTTATAGCAGCAGACTATCTAATCATTGTTATACAGAGTATTTGGTGAGTTTGAACGACTGATCATGAGTTAGCAGTCCAATGCTAATCCATTGTGCCAACATTTATTCTTCATTAACTATAACCATATGTATTTCAATTCAACATAAACATTACAAAAACCATTACAACTGGACCACTATGCAGTATCTGAATAAAAGGTGAAATATAGAGTCCTAGTGTGGCCCTGTGGGTTAATGTGCCAAACTGCAAGGCCATTTGAACTGTAGGGACGGCAGTTCAAGCTCACCAGCTGCTCCTGAGAAATCCTATACAGGGTTGCTATGGGTCATAACCAACTTGATGGCACTTAACAACAACATAGAAATTATCAAGGATTTCATTTCACTTGAATCTACAATGAATGCCCAAGGAAGCAGTAGTCAGAAGTTAAAGAAATAAAAGGATATATAGCATTGTGTAAATATTCTGAAAAAGATTTATTTAAAGGGTTAAAAAGCAAAGATATCACTCTGAGGACTAAGGTACTGCTGACACAAGCTATGATGTTTTTAATCACTTCATATGCTTGTGAATGCTAGGCAATGAATATGAAAACCAGGTGAAGAATTAGTCCCTTTAAATTATGGTGTTGGGGTAAAATATTAAACATCACATAGACTGAAGAATGAAGAAATATATCTTAGAAGAAGAAAAGGCAATATGTTCCTTAGAAGGAAGAATGGTGAGAAAAAGAGGTCAGTGAAAAAAGATGAATACTTACAATTTGAGATGATTGACATAGTGTGCAACAATGGGCCAAACATAGCAACTATTATGAGAATGGAACAGATATGACATTCTGTACAAGAGATATATTGAGTCTGAATTGACTTGATGGTTGTCAACAACAACAAAAAAGAATGAGTGCTTTTCTCTCTCCTAATTTATATAACTGACAATTTTATGAGCATTTGTTGTAAATTTTCCCACAATTGGTCTTTGACTAAGTTTTATTGCCTGGTTATATTGAGTTTCTGTATTTAAAGTAACAGAGGTAATGTGCATTGTATCGCATCATATCACAGTACATACTAGTAACACAATGTATGCCTATTGAAATGAATGTCAATCATCTGAATGAGTGATTGCTGTTGCCAGGTTCATGTTCTCTAAAGTTGTTTTCTATATTCCTTTCTAAAAAATTAAGATCAAAATATCTATGTGCAGTTCAAATTAGACAAATGTTTGATACAATTCAGTAAAGGTCAATATTTATGTAAGTTACTTGGATTTTTTTCTATTCTAGACTAAAAGGACAATATAGCACTCATCTGTCAATTTCTCATATTGTGGTGACTTGTGTGTTGCTGTGATTCTGGAAGGTATTTCACTGAGATTTTGATTCCATCTGGGTGGCCCATGCTGAATAGATTTCAGCTGAACTTCCAGACTAAGGCAGACTAAGAAGAAAGAAAGATGAACTATTTCTGAATATTTTGTTGTTGAAAACATGATGAATCACAGTTGAATACTGTCGGCACCAAATAGTGAATACTGAAACATACTAAACAACACCAGAATATTGTCATATATGTTGCTGTTGATGTTAAGTGCTGTAGAATCCATTTAAATATCCATAGAAACCCTTTATAGGGTTTCTGAGAAGCAGTTGGTGAACTTGAACTGCTGACCTTACAATTCAAACAACTTTGCAGTCTGGTGTATTAACCCGCAGCTTCACATCAGGACTCCTTGTCTTATACAATGACAGAAAATGTGTCCCTCAGGTTGGAATGCACTCAAAATATGACCAGGGAAGAGTTATTTACTTAAAGCAGAGTTGACCATGCTAATGGAATAAGACTTTCGGGACATTCATTTGTTTATGTGCACAACTCAAAATGAGGATAAACATTATTATTATAAATATCAAATAATAATCAGAACATGGAATGTATGAAGTATGAATCTAGGAAAATTAGATTGAATCTAGGAAAAATGAAATGGAATGCATAAACATCGATATCCTAGGCATTAGTGAGCTAAAACTGACTGTATTGGACACTTTGAATCAGACAATCACATGGTTTACAATGTCGGGAATGACAAATTGAAGAATAATGGCATGGTATTCCTAATTAAAAAGAACATTTTACAATTTATCTTGAAGTACAATGTTAACTGTGATATGTTAGTATCCATAAGCCCACAAAGAAGAACAGTTAATACCACTGTTATTCAAATGTATACACCAACCACTATATTCAGAAATGATGAAATTAAAGAATTCTACCAACTTCTTCAGTCTGATATTGATCAAATGTGCAATTAAGATGCAATGATAATTACTGGTAATTAGAATGAATAGGTTGGAAACAAAAAGGAAGAATCAGTAGTTGGAAAATATGGCACTTGTGATAAAATCATTGCTAAATATTACATGATGGAGTTTTGCAAGACCAATGACTTGTTGCATATACCTTTTTCAAACAACATAAAACATAACTATATGCATGAACCTCACCAGATGGAATACACAGAAATCAAATAGAGTACATAGACAGAAAGAGACAGTGGAGAAGTTCTACATCATTAGCCAGAAAAAGACAAGGGGCAGACTACAGAACAGACCATCAATTGCTCATATGAAAGTTCAGGTTGACTCTGAAGAAAATCAAACTAAGTCCATGAAAGCCAAAATATGACCTTGAACGTATCCCATATGAATTTAAAGATCACCTCAAGAACAGATTAGATGAATCAGACATTAATTACTGAATACCAAAAGAGTTATGGGATGACACTGAAACATCATACAGGAAGAAAGCAAAAGATCATTAAAAGGGCAAGAAAGAAGAAAAAGACCAAAACGGATGTCAGAAAGAGAATCTGAAACTTACTCTCCAGTGGAGAGGTGCTAAATAAAATGGAAGAAATTATTAGTTAAAAGAAGCTAAACAGAAAATTTCAAAGGGCAGCTCAAGAAAACAAAGACAAATACTATAAGGAAATGTGCAAAGAATTGGACTTAGAAAACCAAAAGGGGAGAAGAAGCTCAGAATTTCTCAAGCTGACAGAACTAAAAAAAGTCAAACCTTCACTTGCCATATTAAAAACTTCTACTGGCAAATATTGAATGATGCAGAAAGCATCAAAAGAAGATGGAAAGAATGCAGAGGCACTGTATCAAAAATAAATGGTCGATGTCCAACCATTTCAAGAGGTAGCATATAGAGGCGGGGTTTGATGGTGGCTAGGGTGGAGGTGCAGTGAGGTTCAACGTCAGTAATACCACAGAATACCAGGCAAAGCAGATTCAGGACAGAGCTCCAAAAACTCAGACCCACACAGGTAGGAATATTTAAAAGTTTGAAGGTTTATAGCTAGTGGAAATTTTAGCTAAAGTAAGAAATAGTGTACTTTTGAATCTGCCAGGCTCAGAGGCCCAGAGCCGACAACTTGGGAGAGATCAAATGGAAAGACTAAGCCGGGGAGCAGACACATGACAGAAAAACTCCACGGGAACCTCAAAACGGAGGTGGACAATAAAATTTGTCGGTTTGGGTTTGTTCTGATTTTCTTTTATTTGGTATCTCCTCATTGGGCCCCCAATGTTTGCACACCTCCATTCTGGTGACTAGGG
>NW_006409042.1:40121-41301 GCF_000296735.1 Chrysochloris asiatica | reverse complement strand
ACATAG
Organism: Chrysochloris asiatica; assembly: GCF_000296735.1. Classification (NCBI taxonomy): domain Eukaryota; kingdom Metazoa; phylum Chordata; class Mammalia; order Afrosoricida; family Chrysochloridae; genus Chrysochloris; species Chrysochloris asiatica. The sequence continues at coordinate 41,295 of NW_006409042.1, read as the reverse complement.
GAAATAGTTGAAGAACTGATGGAAGAAAATTTCTCTAACATCCTGAAAAGTTAAAAGATAAATATTTAAGAAGCTCAACAAACTCCAGGAAGGATAGACCCCAAAAGAAAATCACAGAGACATATCATAATCAAACTCTCTAAAATCAAAGATAAGGAAACATTCTTGAATGCAGCTAGGGAAAACAGAAGTGCTACATAAAAAGGCAAACAAGTGAGATTAATCTCAGATCTCTCAGCAGAAACTATGCAAGCAAGAAGGCAATGGGGAGACATATATAAAACCCTGAAAGAAAAAAACTGCCAACCAAGAATTCTTTATCCAGCAAAGTTATCAATCAAATATGATGGTGTAATCAAAACAATCCAGGATAAACAGAAGCTAAGGGATTTTGCCAAAGCCAACCTTGCAGTGCAAATTATCCTAAAGGGAGTACTGTGGACTGAGAACCAGCAAGAACTGACAACAAACTGAGATTGACATATGTGGCCACACTTCCCAGAACTAAATTGACAGAAGGAAGAGTTGAGAACAGAATAAAACTATAAGAACAAACTCAGAGAATCTGGGAGGTCAGTCTATGATCAAAACAATTACAATATAAAAGAAAGTAAACATGTAGGAACACAGATCCAGATGGTGTTAAGGTCTGGTAGATTACAGGATAAATAGACTGTACTAAGTGAAGGGAAAAGTTAATAGAGTGTGTATGAGGTAATCTCAAAGAAAATTAGCACTTCACAACATACCAAGAAAATTAAAATCCAAGAAAAACATGGAAACATTAAAACTATGAGAAAACACACAAGAAAGAATAAAAAAAAAATGCATGAACTCAGCAAGGGAAGACACAGAGAATAAAGAAAACAGCTACACCACAAAAAAATAAACATAATGGCAGTAATTAATCCATACCTATCGATAATTACACTGAATGTAAATGGATTAAATGCACCAGTTAAGAGACAGAGAGTGGCAGATGGATGAGAAAACAAGATCCTTCAATATGCTGTCTGCAACAAACACATCTCACACACAGAGACAAAAACAGATTAAAAGTAAAAGGATGCAAAAAATTTGCCAAGTTAATTGCAATAAAAAATGAACAGGAGTGGCAATACTAATCTCTGATACAATAAACTTTTAGGCAGAAACTAGCATAATAGATAAATAT
>NW_006409042.1:37981-38637 GCF_000296735.1 Chrysochloris asiatica | reverse complement strand
ACTTCTACCAATAATTAACAGAAGAGCTCTCACCAATTCTACTTAAATTATTCCAGAATATAGAGGAGGATGGAAAACTTCCTAATACATTTTATGAAGCAAGCATAACCCTCATATCAAAACCAGGAAAGAACATCACTAAGAAAGAAAATTATAGACCTATATCCCTCATGAACATAGATGTAAAAATTCTCAACAAATTCATAGCCAACAGAATCCAGCAGTACATCAAAAAGAAAATACATCATGATCATGTGGTATTCATATCATGGATGTAATGATGGTTCAACATGAGGAAAACAATCAATGTAATCCACCATATAAATTAGAAAAAAGAAAAGAACCACACGATCATATCGATTGATGCAGAAAAGACATTTGGCAAAATCCAACATCCATTCCTGATAAAAACACTCAACAAAGTAGGAATTGAAGGTAAATTCCTCAACATAACTAAGAGCATATATACAAAACCAACAGCCTACATTACTCTCAATGGAGAGAAACTGAAAGTCTTCCCTCTGTGAACAGGAACCAGATAAGGATGCTCTTTGTCACCACTCCTATTCAATATTGTGCTGGAAGTTTTAGCAAGAGCTATACGGCAAGACAGGGAAATTAAAGGCATCCTCTGGTAGCGTACTGGTTACAAATCA
>NW_006409042.1:27331-28220 GCF_000296735.1 Chrysochloris asiatica | reverse complement strand
GATGGAGTGGCCAGCTTGCAGGGTATACACTTTGTTTGGTTAATGATGCATGGAGGGGATTGTAACCATGATAATGAAATGATATAGGATAGGATGAATATAACTCTAATTTTCCCCATGTAAACTATCACATAATTCACAATAAAACTTAAAAAAAAAAAAGAGAGAGTGGCAGAGTATAATCAAGAGACAATGACAATGAATAAAGAAGTCCAAGGTGCACTGAAAGCATTAATAAAGAATAAGGTTTTGGGAATTATTGGAATGCAAATTGAAATATTTTAACAAACTGAGGAAGCACTGGAGGCACTCACTCATCCATGCCAAGAAATTGGAAGACACTTTCCTGGCCACTGATTGGAAGAGATCAAAACTATGAAGATCAATGAAAAATGAAATTAGGTAAAGCATTATCCATTCAGTTCCATGGTGAATACTTATATAACATCAGGGTGAAAGAACCACTGTTCTTTTAGTTGACTTGTGGTTTTAGCCAAGAAAGCTTGAATATGCAAATATGCTTGGAGGCTGTCATGTTCTATGCCCAAATCACTGATTGAATTGTGTCAGGGTCATATCAGGATGAAGCCACTAAGAATGCAATGACAGTAATTTTCTTAATATCCATCCTTCCATGAAAATCAGAAATATACTCAATCAAATGAGTAACACACACTTGACTTACTATAATTGAATAAAAGGCAAACCTGAATTCCTTTTTAGAATAGTATACTTTGAATTTTTATTTCTTATTGAAAGAATCTTTATTTTATGTTAGTTGTGATGTTTAATAAATAGAAATTATCCTTTAAAAAGGAACTCCTGGAACAATCAAGTAAGATAGATAGAGCATTGGAAACAATTCAAAACCTACAGAAAGAGGTCCAAA
>NW_006409042.1:18515-25240 GCF_000296735.1 Chrysochloris asiatica | reverse complement strand
GAAGAGAAGGACTAAGAACTGGTGGCCAGGAGCAGACTTGCAGAATGTGCCCTTTGGAGATGTAATTTATTATATATGCCTGAGTGGGGGAAAAAAAAAAAAAAAAAAAGAACTCCTGGGATGTAAACGGCTAAATGCTTGACTGCCAACTGAAAGGTTAAGGGTTCATTCAAATCTACTCAGAGGCTTCTTGTGATTGGTCAAGATCAACTCTACCACCATTGGATTGAAAACAAACAAAAAAAAAATCAGTGAGTAACTTAACTTGTCATTAAGTGCTGTGGAGTCAGCTCTGAATCACAGCCACCCTATGCACAATAGAACAAAACAATGTCCAGTCCTGTGCTATACTCACAACTGTTTTCATGTTTGAGCCCATTGTTGGAGTCTGAGGACCTTTCTCTTTTTCATTGATGCTCCGCTTTCTAAGCATGATGGCCTTCTCCAGTGACATACCTGTGAACATGTACGAAGTAGGTGAGATGAAGTCTCACCATCCTTCTGAGAAGTCATTCTTCTAAGGAGCATTCTGGCTGTACTTCTTCCAACACAGATTTGTTTGTTCTTCTGGCAGTTCCTGGTACTTTCAATTCTTCTCCAGCACCATCATTCAAATACATCTATTCTTCTATAGTCTTCCTTATTCTTTAGTTGTTGTGTGCTTATGGGTTTGCTCAGATTATACATATAGTTCTATACATAACAACCATATGACTGAATATAATTGCCCTATACGTTTCCCTAGTTTTCAGTGTTTATGGGAATAGATATCCAGGTCTTTTCTTTCATTATACTGCTGAGTGGGTTCAAACTACCAACCTTTCATTTAAACGCTTAACTGTTTTTAAGTCTTGGGACTCCCTTTCCTTTATATACGGGTTCTTTTTTCTTTTATATACCCCTTAGATATTTGTTGTATCTTTGTTTTTTTAAGCGTTAAGGAGCAGCCTCAGATTTAACTGATATTTAGGTATAGTGGGCTATTAAGAAAACTGTCATTCTCATTTTCTGAGAAGTATTAGAAAAGAGCAAGATGGGAATTTTTCGATAATCCATAATTTATAAAAGAAAAAGCCTTAATTTCAAAATAGCTATTCAGAGTTTATTCATGACATTATGATTGACATATATTTCCTAACACTTAATTATTTTTTTAATAGAGCATTTAGCTCCTTTGTAATTGAAAATTCATGGCCATGATTAGTGATCAATTAACAAAATATACTATGACTATTTCCTGGTTTGCAAACAGGAAATATGAATTTTGGAAGTAAGCCCTCAAAGATAAATATAATATAAAAAACTCAGATGCAAACAAACATGCACACTCAAGAATATCTTGATGTGCCGATAACAGTCATAATGATGACTGCTGACTTCTAGTATATTGGTAACAGGTATGATAGTATGAGTTTTTGCTCATGTCATATATATGTTATTTCAGGCAAAAATAATTATATAAATCTATATAACACATTTTTACAAATGAATGGAAAATATCAACTATTTGGCATCCTACATCTCTACATTTGTTTCTGAGAATATGGATTGAGAGTAAAAGTATTCCATTTCATAATGTGAAAATCTGTCACAACTGTCAGATGTGTTTGCTCAGCCTCCCTTCCATAGGAAGCACAATGATTTGTTGGTTCTAAATTTCCCATGAATTTGCAGGTTTCTTGTTACCAGATAGACAAGCCATCTCTGTTCTGTATGTTACCTTCAACTGAGCATATAGAGAAGCTGCTTTTAATAGTCTGGTGTAATAATGTTGAACAAAATTTGTTTATACACATGTCCCTACTTTTTTTGATTTAGTGCCTAATCCCAGGTCAAATGTAACTGGATCCTGAGAAACTTTCATGATCTTGTCTACTAAAAAAATGCAGCGTCATATGCCTGTGGCTCCTAGGTACACATTTTACAGCTCTACTCAAAATACAGTGAACAGATCAAAGCCATTTTTGAAAAGTACAACTGACAGCTCACACTTTAGTTGAGTAGAGCTGACAAGGCATTTTGAAACAATTGTTCATAAATATTTAAATGGACTCTTAGGGCAATAATTAAGATTGCATTACATTAATGTAGCTAATTTCGTTTTTCTTTTTTTCAATTACAGAAAAATCCATTTACTGAGCAAAATGATTTGCCAGCTTTTTTTTTTTTTCAAACCAGTAATTTTCATTTAGAATCTTTTGTTTATCCACGCACTTGTAAATGCTTCTAATTCATCAATAGAAGATGAATTCAATCTACATACTAAATGAGTTAGAGTTGAAACAGCTGATTTAGATTTAAACAACTTATTAGCATTTTTTCATTGCTTTGTTCTATAATGTGTTGTATAGGTTTATTCTTTAATACATAGATACATCGACAAAAGTAAAGAGAAATAAATGGCAGTCATGCTGGAAACTGAAAGAATGCAAATTATGAGCTCAGATATATTGAAGAAGGTATGTGTATGGATTGAACTGGTATTCTCATAAAGATATATTGAGCCCCTAACCCCTGGTACCTATGAAAGTGATAGTTTTTGGAAACAGAGACTTTGAATATTGTATAAGCACTGGACTGCTAACCTCAAGGTTCACAGTTTAAACCCACCAGCTATTGCATGGAAGGAGTCCCGGTGCGGCACAGTGGGTTAATGTACTGGACTGCAAAGTTGGTTTGAACCACAAGTTCATTGGTTCAAGCTCATCAGTAGCTCCTTGGAAATACTATAGAGGGTTGCTATGGGTTGGAATCAACTCAATGGCATTTAACAACCACAACATTGCTTGGAAACTCTAAGGTAATTATGATTTGGAACGACTTGGCAGCACTTAACAGCAAATATATATCATCAGATATGATATCTACTGCTGCATATCTATTATTCATTGCTCTATACTATTAGCACTGGACTGGGAACTACAAGGTCAGTGGTTCAAGCCCACCAGCTGCTCCACAGGAGAAAGATGAGGCTTTCTGCTCCTATAAAGATAAACAATCTTGGAAACCATACACAGGGTTGCTATGAGTCAGAACCAACTCGAAGGTAAAAACATCCATATATGTACAAATTACTTCAATTATATACTTTAAATGAATATGGAGTATTTTAGATTGGAGTTTAGGACAATTTTTAAAAGTGTATTTCCTTAACTATTAATTTAATTTGTATAAAACGTTTAGAATTACTTGGAAAAAATTTAAAGACCTTATTTGGTTTTCTAATTGCTTCAATCCAAAATAAACTATACAAAAAAAAAAGTGTGTTTTCTTCTTTTTTTGGAGTGTTTTTCTGAATGTCACAGATTGAATTTAAATGGGCCTACAAAGCACAGATATTCCTAGTTCAATATTTCAGTTGTAGGTTAGAAAAGGATTTAATAGATTATGTTCTTGGTTGACAAAATTGTAAAGTATGAATGAGCCTATACTAAATCAATTTGAAAGACCAGAACTACCTGTAAATGAAAGCCTCCAAAGGTTTAGCAAAATTGACATGTTAGAATGGATTTATCAAACTGGGTACCCAGACACATTCAGGGAGTTACAAAGGACGCAACTTTCACCTTAATTGTGGATCTAATTTGTGAAGAAAGTCCTAGAATTTTGGAAAATTGTTGTTAGTGTCAGTTTATATAGGTCAAATTTTAAAACGGGAACTCCCCTAAGAGAATTAAGACTCTTTGCTACAATGGAGTCCTGGTGTGGGACTGTAGGATAAGCACTGGACTGCTAACTACATGTTTGGTAATTCAAACCCACCAGTCACTCCTCAGGAACCCTGTACAGTGTTCATATAAATTGGAACCAACACAATGACACAACAATAACAACTAAAATGGAGCTGAGAACACTTATTCACATTATAAAAGATAGCTGATTAATGAACAGCACAATCAAAACAATAATCAGAATAGACTGACTTACAGGGACTTACAATATTGAATCTTTGGTCATGGTGTCCCTAGAATTGAAACATATGAGAAACATACATAATACTTAATCAATGTGTTGAAGTGAATGGCAGTCTAAGTCAAGCCACAAACGTAGTTGTTGTTGTTATTAGGTGCCATCAAGTTGGTACTGACCCATGGTGAGCCTATACATAACAAAACACAGCATTGCCCAGTCTGGTACCACTGTCACAATCATTGCTACGTTTGAGCCCATTGCTGCTGCCACTGTCCTAAACTATCTCATTTAGGTATTGCTCTTTATCTCCAGCCCTACACTTTGCCAAACATGATATCCTTATCCAGGGTCTGGTCTCTCCTGATAATATGTCTGAAATATGAGGCATGAAGTCTGGCCATCCTAGCTTCCAAGCAGCCTTCTGGCTATACTTGTCCCAACACAAACTGGTATGTTCTTTTGGCAGTTCATCAATTCTTCTGAAGTCCTCCTTATTCACTGATGAACTTTCGCATGCATATGAGGTTATTGAAAACACCAGGGCTTGGGTCACACATATTGTAATCCTCAAACTGGCATCTTATGCAACAAATTTGCCAAATGCATCATTTGATTGATTGATTTTTTTTTTTAAGTTTTTATTGTGAATTATGTGATAGTTTACATGGGAGAGTATTAGCTCTACATTCATGCTATCATATATCATTTCATTGCCATGATTACAATCCCCTCCATGCATCATAAAACAACCAAAGGGTATACCCCACAAGCCTTGCCCCTCAGTCATCACCACACAGTCACTCTTTCGCTCTGGGTTTACAGTCACCAGCCACACCACCTCTCCATATCATCGTCTCTGCCTCCATCTCTGGCATCACTGTTTTTCTGAGTAGGGAAGCTTCCCAGTCTCTCACATCCTCGCCAGCATTTATTGTCTTCTACTTTTTGATCTTTGGTATTTTCAATAACCTCATATGCCTGAGAAAGTTGGACAGTGAATAAGGAAGACCATAGAAGAGTTGATCCCGTTGAGTTATGGTGTTGGAGAAGACTATTGAAAGTGCCATGGGCTGCCAAAAGAACCAATAGATCCGTTTTGGAAGAAGCGCAGCCAGAGTACTCCTTGGAGGCCAAGATGGCCAAACTTTGTGTCTCATACTTTGGACATATTGTAAGGAAGTACCAGTCGCTGGAGAAGAATATCATGTTTGGTAAGGTGGAGTGTCAAAAAAAAAAAAAGAAAAAAAGAGGAAGACCCCCAACGAGATGGATTGGTCAAGTGGCAGCATTGATGGACTCTAGTGTGACAACAGTAGTGGGGTTATCCCAGGAACAGGCAGTGTTTCATTCTGCTGTGCATAAGTTGCTATGGGTCAGTACCGACTCGATGGCATCTAAGAAGAAGAAGAACAACAACAACAACAACTTTTTGATCTTTGCTCTTATTGCTGGTATAATATCTCATTGTTGTATTGATTTGCATCTCTCTAATGACTAGTGATCATGGACATTTCCTCATATATTTGTTGGCTGCCTGGATCTCTTCCTTAGTGAAGGGTTTGTTCATGTCCTGTTTGCTCATTTTTTAATTGGGTTATTTGCTTTTTTCTTGTAGAGGTGTTATTATTTCCTTAATATTTTAGAAATTAGTCCCTTGTGTAATGTGTCATTGCAAAACATTTTTTCCCATTCTGTGTGTTCCCTTTTACTCTTTTGATGAAGCCTTTTGATGAACATAAGTTTTTAATTTTTACTATGCCACAATAATCCATTTTGTCTACATTTGTTTGTGTAGTTTTAAAAATGTTTGGTAGTCTGTGTTTACCTTGAATTAGAGCCTTAGCATATATCCCTAGTTTTTCACTGATGGACGTCATAATACTGGGATTCACATTTAGGTCTTTAATCCATGCTGAGTTAGTATTCATACAAGGTGTGAGGTAAAGGTCTTATGCCAATCTTTTGTCTAGTGCTTTCCAGTTCTGGAAGCATCATCTGTTGAAGAGATTATCATCTCTCCATGTTATATATTTAGGCACTTTGTTGAAAATTAGTTGGCTGTATATTGTTGTTGTTAGGTGCCATCGAGTCAGTACCAACCCATAGCGACCTTATGCACAGAAGAAAGAAACACTGTCCGATCCTGGGCCAACCTCACTATTGTTGCCACGCTTGAGTCCAACGATGCTGCCATTTGGCAATCCATCTCATTGGGGTCATCCTCTTTTTCTCTGACCCTCCACCTTACCAAACATAATATCCTTTGACAGCAACTGGTCCCTTCTGACAATCTGTCCAAAGTATGAGAGACAAAGTTTGGCCATCTTGGCCTCTATGGAGCACTCTGGCTGCACTTCTTCCCAAACGAATCTATCGGTTCTTTTGGCAGCCCATGGCACTTGCAATATTCTCCTACAACACCATAACTCAAAGGCATCAATTCTTCTATGGTCTTCCTTATTCACTGTCCAGCTTTCACATGCATATGGTTATTGAAAACACCATGGCTTGGGTCAGGCGCACCTTAGTGCTCAAGCTTACATCTTTGCTCTTCAACACTTTAAAAAGGTCTTGTGCAGCAGATTTGCTTAATGCAATACGTCGTTTGATCTCTTGACTGCTGCTTCCTTGAGTGTTGATAGTTGATCCAAGAAGAATGAAGCATACAGGTTGATTAAGTATGGTGAAAGAATACAACCTTGTCATACACCTTTCTTAATTTTAAACCATTCCATGTTTCCATGTTCTATTTGAACAACTGCCTCTTGGTCCAAGTACAGATTCCTCATGATCATAATTAACTGTTCAGGAAT
>NW_006409042.1:7024-11874 GCF_000296735.1 Chrysochloris asiatica | reverse complement strand
GTTATTCCATTGTGGGTCTGCTTGTTCCCCTGCTTGGTCTTGCTGTATGGTCTCGCCCAAGTTGTCGGCTCCAGGCTACTTTTTTTTTTTTTTTTTTTTACTTGTTATTGTGAACTGAGTGAAGGTTTATAGACAAGATCACCAGCTTTATAGTCATCAGAACATATACTTAGTTTCATCTCAATGATTACATTTCCCTCCATGCAACATCATTTATGCTACTTCCTCCGTGTGCTTTCTATTTGCATTCCACCCACTTTCCTATCCCTTCTTGATTTGTCCTTAAGAAAATGTTGTCCTTTGGATTCTGAATAATTGACACTTCCATGATAAGCATAGTTCCCCTTCTACATCTATCTACTGCTTGGTTGAAAATTAGGCCATGCAGGTGAGTTCCTTTCTAGACCTGAAAGACCTGATTAAGGATCATACCCTCAGGTTATTTCACTCTCTTTCTGACTAGTAAACCAGTCTTCTTCTTTTTTTTAACTATTAAATAATTTTTAGTTTTGTTCAAAATTTTTTCCTACTTTTACTGGGACCCTCTAATGTGATCTCTATTGGGGCAGCTGGTAGGGATCCAGGCACTATTTAGTTCTTCTGGTCTCAGAGTCATGGAGACTAGTATTCACATGTTCTGTTGGTCTACTGGACTAATTGATTTCAAGCCTCTTTAATTCTTATCGCTCTTATTTCTTCTGGATATGGAGAGACCAATAGCTGCACCTTAAATGACTGCTCATGAGCTCTCAAGATTCTAGATGCTACTCACCCAAATAGGATGTAAAACTCTGTCATTATAGACTATGTTATGCCAATTGACCATGATGTCCCCTGAGACTATGGTCCTGAACTTGTAGGCCCATAAACTCACTGATTTAGGATGTTTGACAATATCTAGGAAGTTTTCATCCTTTTGCCTGTTGTATGCTCCAACACATTTATACCTTCAGGAAGATATTTTGCTGGGTGGTGTTGGCTCAGGTTCCTTTATGGGGTTGCTGTGAAGATGTCGAGTTGGGCTTCCATCATCTGAGGTTTGACTATGGCTGGAGGATCTGCTTGCAAGCTTGCTTATTCAGATAGTTAAGACAGGAAAGTCTCCGATCCTCAATGGATATTAGCCAGAGGTCTTAGTCTCTTGCCACATTGACCTCTCCCTTTAGTGTGCAAGTTACTTTTAGAGTGCAAAAAGGTCCTCTTTCCATTTCTAGAGAGAGTGGTGGGATCTTATCAGGTCTCTTTCTCCTCTTTACATTATTTAGTTCATCTTGAATGGTTGCTGACCAAGGCCCCTTGTGCTCCTCCTCTCAGTGATTCCCCACAGATACATTCCCCTGTAAGACTGGATCAGTGTCTACATTCTGTTCTTCCCCTTTCATACACCTTTGATACTTTCTGTAACATTCAATATTTTGCCCACAGAATCTTTCAATAATGCAAGTTGAGGCTTGACATTTTTCTTCAGCTCTTTTAGCTTGAGAAATGCTGACTGTGTCCTTCCCTTTTGATTTTCTAACTCCAGATCTTTGTATGTTTTGCTATGATATTTGACTTTGTCTTCTTGAGCTGTCTTTTGAAATGTCCAATTCAGCTCTTTTACCTCCTTATTTCTTCCATTTGCTTTAGCACCTCTATGTTAGAGAGCAAGTCTTAGAGTCTCTTCTGACATACATTTTGGACTTTTTCTAATTTCTTGTGGTCATAATGACCCTTTGCTTTCTTCCTGTATAATGTTTTAATATTATTCCCCAACTCTTCTGGTCTTGGTCTTTAGTGCCTAATTTATCAAATCTGTTCTTCAGATGATCTCTAAATTAATGAGGGATATGTTCAAGGTCATGTTTTGGCTCTTGTCGATTTGTTTTCATTTTCTTCTGCTTCAGCCTGAACTTACATATGAGCAACTGATGGTCTGTTCCACAATCTGCCTGTACTTGTTCCAGGTGATAATATGATGCTTTTCCACCTTCTCTTTCTATAGATGTAATAAGTTGATTTCTGGGGATTCTGTCTGGTAGGGACCATTTGTATAGGCATTTTTTATGTTGTTTAAAAAAGGTATTTGCAATGAAGAAGATTTTGGTCTTGCAAAATTCTATCATATAATCTCCAACATCATTTCTATCACCAAGGCCATATTTTCCAACTACTGATCCTTTCTCTTTTTTCAAACCTTTGTGTTCCAGTTGCCAATAATTATCAATACATCTTGATTGAATGTTTAGTTAATTTCAGACTGAAAAAGTTGGTAGAATTCAGTTTCATCTTCACTGGCTTTAGTGGTTGGTGTGTAAATTTGAATAATAGTTGTATTAATTGGTCTTCCTTGTAGGCATATGGATATTATCCTGTCACACTTGATGCTGTATTATAAGACATACCTTGAATTGTTCTCTTTGATGATGAATGTGATGCCATGCTTTCCCAGCTTGTCATTCCCTGCATAGTAAACCATGTGGTTGTCAGATTCAAAATGGCCAAAACCAGTCCATTTCAGCTCACTTGTGGCTATGATATCAATTTTTATGTGTTCCATTTCATTTTTGATAATTTCTAATTTTCCTAAAGTCATACTTCATACATTCTATGTTCTGATAATTAATGAATGTTTACAGATCTTTCTTTTCCTTTTGAGTTTGCCCCATTAGCAAATGATGGTCCTGAAGCTTTACTTCATTCACATCATCATGGTCAACTCTAATTTGAGGAGGCAGCCCTTCCCCAGTTGTATATTTTGTGCCTTCTAACTAAGGGGATCATCTACTGGAACTACACAATAATATTCTTATGTTCTTTATAATGTTTCAGTATTCAGCATTCTGGTACTGACAGTGTTCCATTGCTGTTTGTAACGTTTTCAGTGACTAAATATTCACAAGTTGTTCCTCTCTCCTTCTTTCTGGACTCTTTGTCTGGACGCTCACCTAAACCTGACCACTGTGGGTGACACTGATGGTATTTAAAATACTTGTGCCCTCGAGTGGTTTCTGATCCATAACAACCCTGTATAGGATTTTTGAGGAGTGATTGATGAGCTTGAACCACCCACCTTGCTGTTTCAACTGACTTTGCAGTCCTGTGCCTTAGCCCAGAATGCCACACCAGGACTCCTTAGCAGTAGTTCGTTATCAATTATTCTGCATTATATGGCGTAGTGGTTATGAAACAGGCTGTGAACTGCAAACTCATCAGTTCGAAACTACCAGCTGTTCCTCAGGAGAAAGATGAGGCTTTCTGCCCCCATAAAGATTTACAGCCTCGGAAACCCTGTACAGGGACTATGAGTCGGAACCGACTCACCGGCACACCACTACCACCACCACCATATATAATAACTATCTTTCTATCTATATTTTTATCTTTCTATCTATCTATATTTGCTGTTAAGTGTGGTCTAGTTGGTTCCAACTTATAACCATGACCATGTATAGGATTTCCCAGGATTGGCTAGTGAGTTTGAACTGGCAATCTTGTTGTTCAAACCCATCTTGCAGTCCAGTGTTTATCCTAAGAGTGGCACACAAGGAATCATATATATATATATTGTTGCTGTTGTTTTTCTGTGCTGTAGAGTCTGTTCCGACTCACAACTCTGAGTCACCTTGTGGTTCAAATCAACTTGTGGTTCAGGATTCCCACTCTGAATATGGTTTCTTAGGATTTTAAATTCTTTTGCCGGAACACAAAGCATTTCCTTTCTATCGAGAAGTAGCTGGTGAGTATAAATTGGCCTTGTGATTCGCAGTTCAGTTCTTATAGTATAGAGTCACCAGTAATAAATATTAGATTTGATGACATAAAGCATAGGACCAAAATGTGGGTTTGAACCACAATATGGTGGTGGTTATGTACTGTGGAGTCGGTATGTACAGTGGAGTCCATATGTATGTTTGAGTGTATCAGATTTTACAGTGGGAATTCCCCTAACAGAATTAAGGCTCCTAACTACAGATCTCCAACTAATTTAAGTCTACTTGTTAAATATTTTCTTTCACAAGACCGATTTTTTCTTTCCTCCATATTTTCCATAAGTTTATTGTCTTAAGTTTTCTTCAATTATGTTTTAGGTTTCATTCACTTATTTTCACTCTAACTGCCTCTTAATTTTTGTTGACAAAGCAGGATTCGTGAGCCTTTCTAATATATGTTCTCACAGAGTTTCTGTGATTTTTCTTTCCCTTGTAAAACCCAGTGAGGACTTGGCATTGCTAGTCTTAAGGTAGCCCAATCCTCTAAAGGAAGAGAATTATTGCTCTGTATGCATTATTGCCTAGGCTTTGCCACGTAAGATATAAAGGGAACCTTCATGATAATTCTTTCAAAGATATTTTCATCCCTTTGACTTCATGAAACTATTTCTTACATGTAGTGTTGTTGACAGAAAGAATATTGACTATTTCAGCAAAACCTAAACTTGGCAATGGAGAAAAGACAGAATAAGTCTTTTCTCATTTCCTTTTGGGAGAAAATAATTGCAAAACTCATGAGCCAGCAAAAGAAATTCCAGGTTACTAAAATATCACAAAAATGGTACTAAAATTGGAAATATGTTTTGGAAACTAATGAAGAATTTAGATTCCTAGTTAACTTTAAAATTGCAATGTGTCATTGAAGGAACTTTTGACACTGTCTTAATTTCCTAGGACTGCAATAATAAAAATAGCACAAAGGAGATGGCTTTAGATAATAGAAGTTAATTTTTTTCACAGTTCTAAAAGCTGAAAGTTCAACTTTCAAACAAAATTGAAACTTGTATGAATAGTAACGCAATATTTGGACCAGATTGAGATAGTTTTCATTCTTCCATCAAAGTTTCTTTCCCTGTTGTTGTTGTTGTCAGGTGCCAT
>NW_006409042.1:4626-5339 GCF_000296735.1 Chrysochloris asiatica | reverse complement strand
AAATCTGCTGCAAAAGACCACTTTAAAGTGTTTGAGAGCTAAGATGTTTGAGGACAAAACTGTCACTGACCCAAGCCGTATTATTTTCAATAACCTCATATTCATGAAATATTTGGACAATGAATAAGGAACAGTATATAAGAATTGATGTATTTGACTTATGGTATTGAAGAAGAATATTAAAGGGACTACAGACTTCCAGAAAAACAACAATAAATTTCTATTGAAAGAAGTACAACCACAATGCTACTTAGAAGTCAAGATGGCCAGACTTCTTCTCTCACATTTTGGCCATATTATCAAGGAGGAATCAGTACTTGGAGAAGACATTATGCTTGGTAAAGTGAATGTCAGAGAAGAAAAAGGAGAACTCCAATGAAATGAATTGACACAGTATCAGCAGCAATGGGTATAAGCATAGCAGCAATTGTGAAGAAGGTTTAGGACTGGATGACATTTCTTTCTGTTGTATATAGGGTCACTATGTGTAGGAATATACATAGGAATACAAAAACAGCTACAATTATACTTTGAAAGAGAACTTCCAGAGGTTCAAGCCGGATTCAGAAGATGCTGTGGAATGAGGGATATCATTGCTGATGTCTGATGGATCTTGGCTGAAAGCAGAGATCAGAAAGATGTTTAACTGTGCCTTATTGACTACATAAAGGCTTTCAATTGTGTGGATCATGACAAGCTATGGACAACATTGT
>NW_006409042.1:3545-4511 GCF_000296735.1 Chrysochloris asiatica | reverse complement strand
AAAGTGTTGAAGAGCAAAGATGTCAGCTTGAGGACTAAGGTGCACCTGACCCAAGCCATGGTGTTTTCAATAACCTAATATGCATGCAGAAGCTGGATAGTGAATAAGGAAGACCGTAGAAGAATTGATGCCTTTGAGTTATGGTGTTGGAGGAGAATACTACAAGTGTCATGGGCTGCCAAAAGAACCAATAGATCCATTTTGGATGAAGTGCAACCAGAGTGATCTTAGAGGTCAAAATGGCCAAACTTTGTCTCTCATACTTTGGACATATTGTCAGGAGGGAGCAGTTACTGGAGAAGGATATCATGTTTGGTAAGTTGGAGGGTCCAAGAAAAAGAGGAAGACCCTCAACGAGATGGATAGGCCAAGTGGCACCATCGATGGACTCAAGCGTGGCAACAGTAGTGAGGTTGGCTCAGGATTGGGCAGTGTTTCATTCTGCTGTGCAAAAAGTCACTATGGGTCGGTATCAACTTGATGGCACATAACAACAACAACAACAACATCATGTGTAGGAACCGAGTCAATGGCACCTAACAACACCCATAAGTAAGAACTCATGAATACTTATTTCACTCTTTTTTTTTTTTTTTAATTCAATGCTATTTTCTTAATTGTGTTGGTTATTTTTTCTTCTGGAGTTTATCACTGGGTGCTTTATTTGTTGCCTCCTGAATTCTTTGATAACCCTCCATATTGTAGGTGTAGATTGATTTATTGATGCATTTACTTATTTCCTAGCTTCCTAGAAGGCTCCAAGTTCATTTTGTGTCATCACTGTCCAGGCTCTAAAGTAAATAATATCTCAAAGAAGTTTTGGTTCCATTTATTGGAAAATGGTTTTAGAACCAAATATCTTGTTACTGGTGTCATTACCTGTAAGCCATCTCAGTGTTGGTGCAAAGAAATGTATATAAGAAGTACAGAAATGTAAGATCAGTTTTAACCACAAGTTTGGTAGTT
>NW_006409042.1:1519-3060 GCF_000296735.1 Chrysochloris asiatica | reverse complement strand
GCTCCGCGGGAGAAAGATGAGGCTTTCTACTCCCGTAAAGATTTACACCCTCGGAAACCCTATACAGGGTCGCTATGGGTCGGAACTGACTCGATGGCACATAACAACAACAACAACAATGATCTCCTAAATTATTATTAACTTTTAACTTGCAGTTATTAAGACTCACTCTTTGGGTTTTGACAAATGCAAACCATCATAAATATATCATGGAAATGTGGTAACTATAGAGGATAAGCACTGGACTGAAAAACACAAGACTGATGGTTTGAGCCCACCAGCCGCTCAGTAAAGATAAAGCTTTCTGCTTACAAAGATTTGCAGCTTCAAAAACCCTATTCAGTGTTGCTATGAGTTGGAATTTACTGGAAGGTATGTAACAACAACTATTCATGTATCCACAATTATCATATAGATTAGTTGTCTTATCTTAAATTATCATCCATGTTTCATGTATTTCACACTCTCAATTTTTCAACTTCAGCAACAACTGGTCACTTTAATATAATTGGAATTAAATAGTAAGTTGTTGTTGTTAAATGCCATTAAATCAGTTCTGACTCAGAGCAACTCTGTGTAGAGTTTCCAATGATTAACTAGTGAGTTTGAACTGCTAATCTTGTGGTTCAAACTGAACTTGCAATCCTGTGCTTTATCCCACAGCACCACACCAGGACTTGTTATACAGTAAGTAGTCATCTAATACTTATTTCTTTTTACCTGTTTTTTTTGTTGTTGTTGTTTTTTGTTTACTGTTTTGATTTTGGCTTTTGGCAGGCATTTCATGGATGTACCACAGTTTGCTTAACCACTGATATCTTGGATGACATCTAGATATTTTCATTTTATGAATAAAGCTTCTTTAAACCCAGATATCCAATGCTTAGTATGAATATGCAAATTAGTTGGATAAATACTTAGGAGTATGATTGCTGTATCATATGTATCATATCCTAAGATTATGTTTAACTTTTTAAAGAAAGTGTCTAAAGGTATTCCCAACATTTCCCATTCTTACTAGAAAGTAATGAAGTCCTTATTTTATAAACCATCGTTGTTGTTATTGTTAAGTGCCATTGAGTCAATTCCAACCCATAGCAACCCTGTATGGGATTTCCAAGGATCAGCTGGTGAGCTTGAACTTCCAACCTTGCAGTTCAAATGGCTTTGCAGTCTGGCAGGTGGTAATATAAGGAGTGCTTTTAGTTTATTATATCTTTCCAAAATTGTGCCTTCTTTCTTGTGTCTAAAACACATCACAAAACTAAAATATAAATAGGCTTTCTGCCTAAGACTCATGTGGAACAACATGAAGAAGAATAACCTACTGATGATTGGAGTTTCAAAACAGGAAAAAAAAAAAAAAAAAAGGAACAACACAAGAGATAATTGAAAAACTGCTGAAAGAAAATTTCCCAAACATCTTGAAAGATAAGATGGTAAGCACTCAAGAAACTGAATGAAACCCAAGAAAAATAGACCCTAAAAGAAAATCCTCAAGACATATCATAAGTAAGCTTTCCAAAATGAAAAACAAGGAA
>NW_006409042.1:0-1089 GCF_000296735.1 Chrysochloris asiatica | reverse complement strand
AACTACAGTGCAAAAGAAGGGAAAAGTATAGTAACAGAGATCCAGGTGGTGAGGAGTTCAGGTTTATTTCAGGATAAAACAAGAAACTACCATAAATCCATGCTGTATTAAGTAGAAGATATGGAACTAGTGATAGCATTACTTTTATTAGAGAGATCTTGGAAGTAAGACAAGTATGGTGAGTGAATTATTTAACATATCTCTTCTAGTCTTGTCTTTGTAACTCCCACCAAATGACTCTTTTACTGATCAGTCTGGGTAAGTAATAGTGGGAAAAGATATAGGATAACATAATTCAGGTGTGAATGTTATCAGAGTTCATTGTAACTATGAACACTAAGAACTCTAACTTGAGTTTAAAATAAGCCATCTCAGAAGAAGAAGATGTAATATTGCTACCATCAAAGAGGAAGAACCAGGAGGGGAGTGCCTTTTCTAGATCCTGCAATCTCTGTGCATTGAACTTCCTTGACCCAGGGACAGAAATGGGTTACACTGAAGGAATGGCAGAAGAGCAGCAGCAGCAGACCCAAGAACCAAAGGACAAGAGAGAGCAGTGGGCTTCTTAGGCCACACAGCAAGTACAAATGCCTTTGGACAATAGACTTGCTTGTAAAGTGAGGAGCCTCCATTCACTTTATTGGGGCATCTAGGTATACTGCACACAAGCTAGAGCCAAGTGTCTTCAGGCTGAGACTTATGATGGACTGGTATGTCCTATGGGCTTTTATCAGCAGCTGAATAAAACAACTGTGTTCTGAGTATTTTCTGATCCTGTGTTGTAACCTGTTAACTTTCCTAATAAACCCCATAACCTTGAGTACAGTGTCTAATTTCTGTGTGGCCATTGCAACAGATCATTGAAATTTCAAGAGGAAGTTTAGTTTAAGAGTGTTGGGGGAGGGTAGAGACCCCATTGAATAGTTTATAACTTGTCTAGAGGTAGCTGGTGAAAGGAGTTGGGCCTAAGATCCTTGTGATTCAGTAGTGAATTGTTATCATGACTAACTGTGACCCTAACTACTATAAGGTAGAGGTTTTGT
The DNA here is from genome assembly GCF_000296735.1 of Chrysochloris asiatica. NCBI lineage: Eukaryota > Metazoa > Chordata > Mammalia > Afrosoricida > Chrysochloridae > Chrysochloris > Chrysochloris asiatica. The sequence goes on along the minus strand of NW_006409042.1, from coordinate 46 downwards.
AACAAAAACAGGAGAGTAGTTAATCTTACAGTCCAGAAGCAGAGGA
>NW_006409041.1:782688-784034 GCF_000296735.1 Chrysochloris asiatica | reverse complement strand
AAGACTTTTTAAAGTGTTGAAGAGCAAAGATGCCAGCTTGAGGACTAAGGTGCATCTGACCCAAGCCATGGTATTTTCAAGAACCTCATGAGCATGCAAAAACTACACAGTGAACAAGGAAGACCGTAGAAGAAATGATGTTTTTGAGTTATGGTGTTGAAGGAGATTATTGAAAGTGCCTAAAATGTCAATGTTTATGTGTTCCATTTCATTTTTGACAACTTCCAATTTACCCAGATTCATACTTCATACATTCCATGTTCCAGTTTTTAATGGATGTTTACAGCTGTTTCTTTTCATTTTTGATTTGTGCCCCATCAGCTAATGCAGGTCCCACGGACTTTTCTCCCACTGGTTTTACTCCAGTCATGTCATCACAATCAACTCTACTTTGAGGAGGCAGTTCTTCCCCAGTCGCATTTTGAGGGGCTCATTTTCTGGCATTGTATCTGACAGTGTTTCTCTTCTATTCATTTACTAAATATTTGGAAGTAGTTCATCACTCTTTCTTCATAGTCTGTCTTCTTCTGGAAGCTCATCTGAAACCTGTCCACCATGGATGACCCTGCTGGTATTCAAAATACTGGTGGCATAGCTTTCAGAATCACAGCAACTCACAAGCATCACAGTATAACAAACTGATAGATGAGGTGTGAGTGCTTTGTATTGTTGTTGTTGTGAAGTGCCATTGAGTCGATTCTGACTCATAGTGACCCTGCATAGGTTTTCTAATGAACAGCTTGTGATCTTAAACCACCAACCTTGCAGTACAAATGACTTTGCAGTCTGACACATTAGCACACAGCACCACACCAGGACTTGTATTTTTTCATTGATGACGTTTATAATTCTAAGATTCACATTTAGTCCTTCAATACGTGCTGAGTTGGTTTTTGTATATGGCATGAGATAAGGTATTTTTTCAATGTTTTGCATATCAATGCCCAATTCTGCCTGCAGTGTCTGTTGAAGAGACTGCCTCCATCCCATTCTATGTACTTTTTTAAAGATCACTTGCCTATATGTGGATGAGTTAATTTCTGGATTCTCAATTCTGTTCCATCGATTGATGTATCTTTCATTGTACCAGTACTCTTCTGTTTTGACCAATGTAGGCATATAGTAAATTTTGAAATCGTGGAGTGAGAGGCTTCCAACTTCATTCTTCTTCTTATGCAATGATTTGCTTAATCTGTGTCTCTTTCTTTTCCATATAAAGTTTGTAATTTCCAATCTCTCAAAAGAATGTCATTGGAATCTGGATTATGATTTCTTTATATGTGTAGATTGCTTTGGGTAGTATTGACATTTTCACAAAATCTTTCTATCCAGGAGCATGGTGTAGT
>NW_006409041.1:780355-781513 GCF_000296735.1 Chrysochloris asiatica | reverse complement strand
TTATCCTTTTTATTTCTATTTGTTCTGTTATGACATAACTTGTGTGGTTTGTTGTCTTTACTTTTGTTAGATTTGCCAATGTTTTCTTAAATTTTATTAATTCGTTCAGAGAACAAGGTCCTTGTCTTGATTTTTTCTATAGTTTTTTTTTCTATTTTCTACTCATTTATTTTTGCTTTAATCTTTTTTATTTCCTTGCATTTTTGGTTGTCTGTTAACTTTGCTAGTCTGTTTCTAGTAGTTGGAGATGTTGTGTTAATATGTTAATTTTGGTTCGTTCTTCTTTTTGGATGTATGTATTTATTGCAATAAATTGTCCTCTCAGCACTGTTTTTGCTGTGTTCCAGAGATTTTGGCATGTTGTAATTTCATTCTCATTTGTTTCCAGGAATTTGTCAATTCACATTTGTTTCTTTGACTGCCCAGTAGACTTTAACCAACTCTTTAACTCCTCATTTCTTCCATTTGATTTATTATCTCTAAGCTGGAGACCAAGTTTCACAGTCTCTTTTGAAACCCATTTTGGTGTTTTCCTTCTTTTTTGTTTTCTTAATGACCTTCTGCTTTCTTCTTATAAGAGATGTTCTTAATGGCATCTCATAATTTTTCTGGTCTTCAATCTTTGGTGTCTAATGCATCAAATCTCTTCATGAGATGATATCTAAATTCTGGTGGGATATGTTCAAGGTCATATTTTGTTTTTTGTGGACTTCTTTTAATTTTCTTTATCTTCAGCCTGAACTTGCCAATGAGCATTTGATGTTCTATGTCACAGTATTCCCCTAGCCTTCCTTTGTCTGATGATAAAGAGTATTCCCACTGTTTCTTTCCACAGATGTTGTCAATTTGATTTCTGTATAGTCATTTTTTATGTTCTTGGTAAATATGTCCATAGGAATAGAAACAATGCTGAATGATAGACCTGATGATAATTGATGCTGGATGATAGATGCATGATAGAATTTTGCAAGAATAATATCTTCTTCATTTAAAATATATCTTTTTGTGAAAGTTTAGAGTGAAGTTTAAGCAAATTAAAACAAGTTCATGAGAGCCAAAATATGAATGTAGAAACTATGCTGGAGATTGCACGATAGAATTTTGCAAGACTAATAACTTCTTCATTGCAAATATTGTTTCAAGCAAGTTTGGAGTGAA
>NW_006409041.1:778057-778655 GCF_000296735.1 Chrysochloris asiatica | reverse complement strand
TAAGGAAGACTATAGAATAATTGATGCATTTGAGTTATTGGGTTTGAGAAGAGTATTAAAAGTAACATGGACTGCCAAAAGGACAAACTAATCTGCGTTGGAAGAAATACAACCAGGATGCTCCTTAGAAACTAATATGGTCATACATTGTCAAATCATATTTCGCACATATTACCCGAAGAGATCAGTTCCTGGGGAAGGACATCATTTTAGGTAATATGGAGGGTAAGCATAAAAGAGGAAGACCCTTATTGAGGTGGGTTGGCACTATGGCAACAACAATGGGTTCAACTGTAGCATTGATTGTGAGATTAGTACAAGACAGAGCAGTGTTTCATTTTGCTGTGCATAAGATTACTTTGGTTCCCTACAGGCTTGTGGTGCTGTGAGTCAATGAGCTGGTCTGCAAAATAAGTTTGAACTACAAGGTCAGTGGTTCAAGCTCACCAGCCACTGCTTGGAAACCCTATACAGGATAACTATGGGTCAGAAATGATCAATGACACTTAAGAACAACAACAGTAACATAATGACAACTGTGACTACACTTGTAAAATAATTTTATAAGAATATAAACATAAAGAAGGCAATGGAGATT
>NW_006409041.1:776228-777387 GCF_000296735.1 Chrysochloris asiatica | reverse complement strand
CAACAGCAACAACATATATGTTTCCAGTTTTATTGTGGTTGGTTAAATGGGGTCCTGTTTTGGTGCTGGAGGATAATGTACTAGATGGAAGGTCAAGTTTAATAGCAAGATCAGTGATTCAAACTCACCAGCTGCTTCTCAGAAACCCTACAGAGGAATGCTATGAATAAGACCTAACTGAACAGCACTTAACAACAACAATACTTCAAATACAGTCACAACTCACCTGAAAGGAGAGGATTACACTTTGCTTTTCAGATTTCAGTGGAATTTCCAAATATTCAAAAAGAAAAGGCCTACTTATGTACTAAAAAATCAATCAAGAAAAATGCTACAAATTGAAATAATCTGACCTCATTATACATGGGCATGAGTCAGTGTCCAACTCAAAGACACTTAACAGCAACCTGGAGACAAACATACATACTTTCTCATACACACTCAGTATAAATAAGTGCATAGAAAACTGATATTATTTAAATTCACTCTCATAATAAGTACCAATGTCTGATTTTGATATCAAACTATAATTTTGTCAAATGCTTTTATTGATGATAACCACTAATTTGTCACTTTATTGCACTGTGGTGGCTTGCAGGTTGCTGTGATGTTGAAAGATATGCCATTGGTATTCCCAATACCAGCAGGTCACCCTATGTAGATAGGTTTCAGCAAAGTTACCAGATTATGACAGAGTAGGAACAAGAGATAGTTCAGTAGTGTGGCATTAGCCACTGAAAAATTTATGAATAGCAGTCAAATATTGCCTGATATTTTTCTGAAAGATGGGCCCCTCAGATCAGGAAACACTCAACAGACAATTGGCAAGATGCTGCATGCACAAATAGAGTTCATCTTAATTATATGGATCATGTGAAGTTATTAGGATCTTCATTTGTTGATTAGGTGTAATTCAAAAAGAGAAGAAACAGTTGTAAACATTCATTAATAATCAGAATATATAATTATGAAGTATGAATTTATGAAAATTGGAAGTAATGAAAAATGAAATGGAATTCATATAAATCAATATTCTTGGTATTAGTGAGCTGACAGGGACTGGCATTGGCCATTTTGAATTTGACACTAATATGGTTTACTACACCTGGAATGAAAAATTGAAAAGGAATGACATCGCATTCATTGTCAAACATAACAT
>NW_006409041.1:773984-774578 GCF_000296735.1 Chrysochloris asiatica | reverse complement strand
GTACCTAACAAGAGCACACTGGGGGAAGTAAGTGAAGATCCCATTAGATTTTACTTTATATTTTTGTTGGGATTTCTTGAGAATCTATATTTTGTTTTGTTTTATAAATAAAAAGTTAAAAATTATTTAAAAGACAGTAGAATAATTTAGATTTTTGTAAAATAATATCTTCCACCTATATAAAGATATTAGCTAAACATTTTTCAAAAATGCTCTGGGTGCTTGTGAAACAACAGCTGGCTTTCTAATTCATTTTATGCTAAATGATGAATTAGATAGTCACATTGGAAGATGAAAAACAGTATTAAATCTTTAAAAAATTTATTGATTACCCTTGCTTGTGTTTAATGATAATATTTCCCAACATCTATAATGTACAAGTGATGCTCTCAAGATTTCTAGATGCTATGTCTGTGTTTGGGTAACTGAATAACAATAACTTATTTCTTAACTTATTTCTAATTAATTGGTGATATTTTTATGTTAAATTATAATACAGGGGGCTGTGGAAATCACCATTTAGGCATATGTTGTTGCTGTTAAGTGTTGTTGAGTTGGTTCTGATTCATAGCGACCCTGTATAGAGTTTCTAAG
>NW_006409041.1:770692-771879 GCF_000296735.1 Chrysochloris asiatica | reverse complement strand
GAATCCCCACTGCCTAGTTTTCCTATTTCCATATAGGGTTAATGAAAGTGGGGTATGGGTGGTGATAATTTCATTATTTCAATTGTAAATATTTGTGAATAGGTTTAATTGTGATTGTAAATGTGTAATTGTAGAAGATGTGTAGCTAAAAGGGTGGAGTTGTTGTAATTGTTATGTGCCATCAAGTTAGTTCCCACCCCCAGTGACCCTGTTTCCAAGAAGCAGTGGGTGAGCTTGAACCTCCAAGCTTGTGGATCAAACCAACTTTGCACTCCATTGCATTAGCCATCTTTCATTTCAGGAACAGAAAATCCCATGACCTTGCTTAAGGAAGAATATGAGTGGAGTGTGGGATCTCTGACTGGAAAATCAGTAATAATAATGATGATGGCAGAAGCAATGACATGGAAAGATATAGTAGCTATGTACTCTAGGCCCATGGACTGAATAAGATTGTGTGCTTACAGGTAACAGGTTAGCTCATTGAATATGCACTTGGACATTTAAATGAATATATATTTTTTGTTTTGTTTGTGTGTATCAAATATTTTTTATTTGTTTATTTGTAACATATAAAATGTAAATTTGGCTGGTGCATTTTTGTTTGTATGTGTTTTAGTTATATCATGTAAGACAGAAATATGGCTTTTGAATATTCTTTATTTGGAGATTATATGTATAGTTTATAGATTTCAAGTTAACAAGGCTAGACTGTAATGGTTAGGTTTCTGTGTAATCTTGACTAGGCCAGAATTTCTAGAGGTTTAACAGTTGGGAGCTCTGGTAGTGTAGTGATTATGAATATGGCTGCTAAACTCATAGTCTGCATTTCGAAACTACCAGCTGTTCCGTGGGAGAAAAATGAGGCTTTCTGCTCCAATAAAGGTTTACAACCTCAGAAACCCTATGCAGCGTTGCTATTAGTTGGAACTGACTCCACGGCAAACCACTGCCACCACAACCAACAATTGAGATATGCTTATTCCCACATTGATGAAAACTAAGACAGGAATGGTTAACTTTTATGAGTGGCTATGAGTAGCCAATCATTAAAGGGATTCTTCATTGGGGTTGTAGTCTGCTCCCAATATAATGGACATGTGAGAGGGACTCTCCCTCTCTTCCACTGGGGACCTGGGACTCTACAATTGTAAGATAATAAACTTCTCTTTATATATATAGACACA
>NW_006409041.1:743699-744870 GCF_000296735.1 Chrysochloris asiatica | reverse complement strand
AGCTCCCACCTGCAGGAAAAATGAGTGATCCAAAGGATTAAAAGCAGAAGCAATATAAAAGCATAAACAAAAACCACCACTTTGAAACAAAAATAAAACTATGGACGACTGGCAAATTGCCTTGCTACACAGTCAGTGTGTTTGCACCATAGAAGCCTCCAGCGGTGGCTGGGGGTGTCCGCTCACTCAGGCCCCTTATCTAGTCATCACTGTAGAGGTGTGTAGATTGGTATTGAGAAGTTAATGGGATAACGATTGTGTACTATTTTTGTCTGTGAATTTCAGTTAGGTATCTGAGTGAGCATCCTGTAATTTTCGAGAGAGTTGTGTCCTTTTTTTTGGGGGGGGGGGCGGTTTACAGATTGTTCGTATGGTATGTCTGTCAGGACTGAGAGGCCTGTTTTTTTCTTGCTGGGTATGCTGGAGTAAAGGTTCCTGCACAGTTAATTTTAGGGCTACAACCCAGAGACTGAAGTCCTAAGCAGCCATAAAAGAATTTGCCCTTGGCACTGACAGACCTTTTTCTCTCTGAGATGGGAAAAACTGTGGACTCAATGCTGGACTTTTTTGTGGGGAAGGGTGTGTACCTACAGCCTAAAGACTTCCAGTCTGGGCAAAGATGTTGTGACAGGGAAGAGGAGTTAAAAAATGTGTAGAATCCCCCGTTCCTCCACCTCATTTTGCAATTGTCACTGCACCACTTTTAGCTCTGTTTCCCTTAGCCGGTTTGGATGTAGCCCCACCCTCTGAACTCCGCCCAGGCCAGGTGGCCACAGAGGGAGTCCCACTCTAGTGATTCCTAAATCACAGTATTTTCCTTTACACTGTGATTTTTTCCACTGGCATATATGTGAAAATAACACCCTGTACATTATGGGAGATGCAGAACTCTGGTACTGTTCCGTGAAAGCAGTTTCTCTGGGTTTTCTGTCCCTTCCCCATGGAGCCTGTCCTACCTGACTCTGCCTCTGTTGCCGCCAAACTGCTGACATCAATTTAATAAATTTTGATATCTCTGTTCACGTTCTTCTGTTTATGTTTGAAAAGTAATAAAAAAATTGAATAATCACTATGAGTTTCATAAATTTAAATTATAATGATATTCTCCATCCTCTAAGAGAATGAAGTGGCTTCATTAAGGATACGTCACCTATATGTGGACATACCATGT
>NW_006409041.1:741305-742190 GCF_000296735.1 Chrysochloris asiatica | reverse complement strand
TTTGTTTCTACTTTTTTCATGTGAGAGAAAAAAAAAGTATTTGGATTCAAGATATAAAGGAATATTAAATGAATATTCAACATTTTGTTGTTATTAGTTCCTTCAAGTTGGTTCTGACTCCTTGCAAACTCATGAACAACAGACCAAACCACTGTCTGAATGAAACACTGCCTGCTCCTGTGCCAACCTCACATTGTTATGCTTGGCCACATGCTGTGGACACTATACTAATCCATTTCATTGGGGGTCCTTCTCTGTTTCTCCAACTCTTCACTTTAGAAGTTTAATGTCCTACTCCAGGGAGTGGTCCCTCCTGAAAACATGTCTGAATTATGAGAGATGAAGTTTAGCCATCCTTGCTTCCAAGGAAATTTTGGCTGTACTTCTGCCAACACAGTTATGGTTTTTCCTTTGGCAGTCCATACTACTTTTAATATTCTCCTCCAACACTATAACTCAAATGTATCAATTCTTCTACTATCTTCCTTGTTCACTGTCCATCGTTCACATGCATATGAAGTTACTGAAAATACCATGGCTTAGGTCAGGCACACCTTAGTCCTCAAACTGACATCTTTGCTTTTCCACACTTTAAAGACATCTTATGCAATAGATTTACCCAATGCAATATATGTTTGATTTCTTGACTGCTGCTTCCATGACTATTGATGGTTGATCCTAGCAAAATGAAGACTTTGACAACTTCAATCTTTTTCCCATTTATCCTGGTGTAATTTATTGTTTCAGTGGTGAGAAATTTTGCTTTCTTTACACTGAAATACAATTCAAACAGAAGACTGTGGTCTTTCATTGGCAAAGAAAAAGGTTTCAGAATTTGATGGAATACAAATTGAAATATTTCAACAAATGGATGCAGCACTGGAG
>NW_006409041.1:739245-740855 GCF_000296735.1 Chrysochloris asiatica | reverse complement strand
ATACCTATTCAGTCTGTGGAATCCTCATGTGGCAATTGGGTTAATGAGCTGGACTGCAAAGTTGGTTTCAACTCTAAAGACGGCAGTTCAAGCTCACCAGAAACTCCTTGGAAACCCTATATAGCATTGTTATGGTTCAGAACTGACTCGACAGCACTTAACAACAATAACAATTTAATTTGTATGCTGAGCACATAATCCAAGTAGCTGGATTATTTGATGAAGAAGTGGCATCAGGTTTGGAGGAAAACTCATTAACTATCTGTGATATACATAAGATTCCACATTGCCTAGTGAAAGTGAAGAGGACTTAAAATACTTAATGATGAAGATCAAAATGTACAAAGTACGAAACACAAAGTCTTGCCATTGTTACTTCTAAGATGTATTCTTCCAAGACTGATATTTTTGTTCTTTGGCGGTCATGGTACTTTCGATATTTTTTGCCCACCTTACAAATGAAATGCATGATTCTTTACTAGTCTTCTTTATATATTGTTAACTTTCATACGAATATGAGGCAATTGAAAATATCAAGACTTGAGTAAGGTGTACTGAGTCCTGAAACTGACTTCTTTTTTTATGAACATTTTAAAAGTTGTTTTTTTTTTTGTTTTTTTTTTAGTAGATTCAGGTGAGATCCTATGCTACTACCTGAAAAGTTTGAACATCAACACATTCTTTCTGTTACAGTTTGCCTTTGTATTCTTTCTATTTTCCTTAAGTATCATTTATTTCCTGCATCATTTATTATTTTCTCCTTACATTTGTGCAATATTGAAGCTAAAAGTTTGATGTTTTTCCTTCATTTCTTTCATCTAAGAAATGCTTTTTCTTTTATAACTCCAGGTCTTTGCACACTTCATTATTTCTAACTGCTTTGCTTCTCAAGAATCCAATTCCAATCTTTGGTTCAGTTCTTTTACTTAATACTTCTACCCTTCCCTTTAGTTTCTCTGTGTTCAAGAGAAAGTTTCAGTCTCTTCTGTTATCCATTGTGATATTTTATTTTTTCCTGTCATTATAATGACCTTTTGTTTACTTTAAGTATGATGTCTTTGATGTAATCTCACAACAATTATTGTTAATTATTAAATATTATTAATTAAAAACCTGAATTTGAAAGTATTTTGAGACTATAATGAATCCTACTAATACCTGAGGGAAAAAATTGTTTGTTTGTTTGTTTGGTTGTTTGTTTTTTAATTGTAAAATGTACCTATTATTTGTGATTATTATAAAAATAGTTATATATACAATCGTTATAAATTATAACCCTATAGCAAAAATATTGAGGAGCTGTTGTGTGTAAAGGAGTCTAAAGTTGACACATTCAAGAGACTATCAAGACATTCTATGAAGGGTAGAGACTGCATGATAGTTTCCACTCTGAAGGCCAATGATAAATGTGTGCTAAATCAAATTGGCTTTACTGCGGAAAGTAGAAACCAGCAGATATTTTCTAGACTGTGTTTGTGGCCAAGTTGGAAACATCACATGCAGCACTAAGTCTATCCTATTTCTCATAACCTTAGTGTAATATTTACAGTAATTTGCAATTACTGATATGCAAATTCAAATTAAAGCTGAAGAAAATGAAAACAAATCTA
>NW_006409041.1:734788-735405 GCF_000296735.1 Chrysochloris asiatica | reverse complement strand
GAGTTTGAACCTCCGACCTTGCAGTTCAAAGCATCCTTGAGACTCAGTGCTTATCCATAGTGCCACAGTAAGTGAGAGCTTATAAGAAATACTATGTCAGAGGAGGAATTAGAAAACTTTTATCTCTATCTTCAGGCATCCTTTTTTTTTGTTTTTGCTTTCAAATTTCCTTATCTTTTAGAGTTTTGTTTTTTGACTGTTAAGTACAATCAAAAACAATCAAATTGATTAAAATTCATTGATTCTAATGCAATATTATTAGCATTTGTTATGTTCTGCTATCTGGATATTGTACTTTATTTACTACTTAATTATGCATATCACAGAAAACAATTAAATTTGAAATACAGATATTTATGAGCAATACACCAAGTTATGTGAGAATTTTAGTATGACAATAGTTGGACTCCTCATATTGGTGAACAGTGTCATCTTATTTTATCCTTTGACTCCAGACAGAAGAGCATGTATTAGCAGATATGGGAAACCTCACGGTCTTTATGGAATTCCTCCTTGTGGATGTTGCAAGCTCTCGAGTACTGCAAGTCTTGGAAGGCCTAATTTTCTTAGTGATTTATTTGGGAGCTGTTGCTGGAAATCTTCTGACTCTTACTGTC
>NW_006409041.1:732974-734188 GCF_000296735.1 Chrysochloris asiatica | reverse complement strand
AGTCACAGATCTCCTATATTTTAAATTAAATGTCACTATTACTTAATGTTTTATTAGGTTCTTCAACACAGAAAATCTCTGTTACAAAATCTGTTTTTCCCTAAGAGTTAATTATTTTCTTCTATACTTATAATATTTGTTTATTTGTTCCTTAATCTCTCTCTACTCTGTTTCTATGCAGTACATTTGTCTTGAGATATCATCTCTACTCAATGTGCTCATATATCTTTGGGATATATTCACTGATATTTAATTTTTTTTAATATTCCTTTCCCTAGATTCATCCTTAAGTGTTTCTATTCATTTCTTGGTGAGAATTCTAATGATCATCTCAAGATTGTGTCTGTTTCCTGTCCTTACTATTCTTTTGTATGCATCAGACAGGGAAGGTTCCAAGTTGTAAATAAGGGACTTTACATAGTTTATTCTATTGTTGTCATTTTTCAAATTTGCTGAATGTAATTTATCATTAAGGCTGAGTACCTTGAGGCTGTTTCAATTGGTTTACTTGATTTAGAATTGACTGAAGTAAGCACATCAGTCCTGTTTTACTATTACACACATACTTAGGTATATTTATTTAGTCTTGTAATATATATTGATGAAACATGTTATTTTCTTCTTGAAAAGCTAATAAATCTATAATCTTGTGACATGAAATTTGAAATGCCATTGAGCTAATACTTGACCCATGAGTCACTTGGAAACTTATATGTTTCATTTCACAAAGTCCCTATTCTAATGTTATCTCTATAAAATTATGTAATTAATCTCAATGGATAGATGAAAATATGTATGGGTAACAAGTCATTGTAGGGCCTTCATCTATTCTGGAAGCTGCAATTACTGCTTCCCCTTGAGAATTCAGAGGTATAAGTACATCAGTATCCTCCAAAACGTTTTCACCAAGTATTTCACCAGTCATGAGGAATATGCCTGCCTTCATACAGTTTAGTTAATATATGTCACTATGAGGAAGGATTCTCTCTTCTAGAGAAGGTTATATGAATAAATAAAAAATGAAGGCTACTTGACTTCATATTCATTGCTGTTGCTAAGTGTGTTGAATCTGTTTTAACTAATAGTGATGCTGTATAGGTTTTCAGAGAAGCAGTTCGTGAGTTTGAACCTCCGACCTTGCAGTTCAAAGCATCCTTGAGACTCAGTGCTTATCCATAGTGCCACAGTAAGTGAGAGCTTATAAGAAATACTAT
>NW_006409041.1:726193-732874 GCF_000296735.1 Chrysochloris asiatica | reverse complement strand
CACTTTACCAAGTTTAATGTCCTACTCCAGGGAGTGGTACCTCCTGAAAACATGTCTGAATTATGAGAGATGAAGTTTAGCCATCCTTGCTTCCAAGGAAATTTTGGCTGTACTTCTGCCAACACTGTTATGGTTGTTACTTTGGCAGTCCATGGTACTTTTAATATTCTCCTCCAACACCATAACTCAAATGCATCAATTCTTCTACAATCTTCCTTTTTCACTGTCCATCATTCACATGCATATGAAGTTACTGAAAATATCATGGCTTGGGTCAGTCAGGCACACCTTAGTCCTTAAACTGACATCTTTGCTCTTCCACACTTTAAAGACATCTTATGCAGCAGACTTACCCAATGCAATATATGTTTGATTTCTTGACTGCTGCTTCCATAAGTATTGATGGTTGATCCAAGCAAAATGAAGTCTTTGACAACTTCAGTCTTTTTCTCATTTATCTTGGTGTAATTTATTGTTTCAGTGGTGAGAAATTTTGTTTCCTTTACACTGAAATACAATTCAAACAGAAGGCTGTGGTCTTTCATTGGCAAAGAAAAAGGTTTCAGAATTTGATGGAATATAAATTGAAATAGTTCAACAAATTGATGCAGCACTGGAGACACTTACTCATCTGTGACAAGAAATTTGGAAAACAGCTACTGCACTAACGGATTGAAAGAGATCCATATTTGTGACCCATACCAAAGAGAGGTGACCCAACAGAATGCGGAAACCCTTGGATGATATAATTTATATCACATGCAAGTCAAATTTTGCTAAAGATAGATGAAAACAACAACAAAATACATTGACAGAGAACTTCCAGAGATCCAAGCAGGATTCAGAAGAGGATGTGGAATCAGGGATATCACTGCTGACATCAGATGGATCTTGGCTGAAAGAAGAGAATACCAGAATTAACCTGTGCTTCATTGAGTACACAAAGACTTCCAAGCTATGGAGAACATTGCATATAATGAGCATTCCGGAACACGTAATTGTGCTCATTAAGTATGTGTATACTGACCAAGAGGCTAGTACAGAACAGAACAAGGGAACACTGAGTTGTTTAAAATTAGAAAAGGTTTGGCCCAGGATTGTATTCTTTCACCATACCTATTCAGTCTGTGGAGTCCTCATGTGGCACTTGGATTAATGAGCTGGGCTGCAAAGTTGGTTTCAACCCTAAAGTCGGCAGTTCAAGCTCACCAGAAACTCCTTGGAAACCCTATATAGCATTGTTATGGTTCAGAACTGACTCGACAGCACTTAACAACAATAACAATTTAGCCTGTATGCTGAGCACATAATCCAAGTAGCTGGGTTATTTGATGAAGAAGTGGCATCAGGTTTGGAGGAAAACTCATTAACTATCTGTGATATACATAAGATTCCACATTGCCTGGTGAAAGTGAAGAGGACTTAAAATACTTAATGATGAAGATCAAAATGTACAAAGTACGAAACGCAAAGTCTTTCCATTGTCACTTCTAAGATACAATCTTCCAAGACTGATATTTTTGTTTTTTGGCAGTCATGGTACTTTTGATATTTTTTGCCCACCCCATAAATGAAATGCATGATTCTTTACCAGTCTTCTTTATACATTGTTAACTTTCATATGAATATGAGGCAATTGAAAATATCAAGCCCTGAGTAAGGTGTACTTAGTCCTGAAAATGACTTCTTTATTTATGAACATTTTAGAAGTTTATTTTATTTTATTTTATTAGATTCAGGTGAGATACTATGCTACTACCTCAAAAGTTTGAACATCAACAAATTCTTTTTGATACAGTTTGCCTTTGTATTCTTTCTATTTTCCTTAAGTATCATTTATTTCCTGCATTATTTATTATTTTCTCCTTACATTTGTCCAATATTGAAACTCAAAGTTTGATATTTTTTCCTTAATTTCTTTCATCTAAAAAATGCTTTTTGTTTTATAACTCCAGGTCTTTGCACACTTCATTATTGCTAACTGCTTTTCTTCTCAAGAATCCAATTCCAATCTTTGGTTCGGTTCTTTTACGTAATACTGCTACCCTTCCCTTTAGTTTCTCTGTGTTCAAGGGTAAGTTTCAGTCTCTTCTGTCATCCATTGTGATATTATCTTTTTTCCTGTCATTATAATGACCTTTTTTTTTTTTACTTTAAGTATGATGTCTTTGATGTAATCTCACAACAATTATTGTTAAATATTAAATATTATTGATTAAAAACCTGAATTTGAAAGTATTTTTGAGATTCTCATGAATCCTACTAATACCCGAGGGAAAAAATAGTTTCATTGTTTTTTTTTTAAAGTGTAAAATGTACCTATTATTTGTGATTATTATAAAAATAGTTATATACACAATCATAATAAATTATAAGCTGATAGCAAAAAATATATTTAAGAAGTTATTGAGGAGCTGTTGTATGTAAAGGAGTCTAAAGTTAGTACACTCAAGAGAATATCAAGACATTCTATCAAGAGTAGAGACTGCATGACAGTTTCCACTCTGAAGGCCAATGATCAATCTGTGCTTAATCAAATTGGTTTTACTGCAGTAAGCACACACCAGCAGAGATTTTCTAGACTGTGTTGTGGCCAAGTTGGGAACATCACATTCAGCACTAAGTCTATCCTTTTTCTCATACCCCTAGTGTAATATTTAAAGACTTGAGAGTCACAGATCTCCTATATTTTAAATTAAATGTCACTATTACATAATGTTTTATTAGATTCTTCAACACAGAAAACCACTCTCAGAAAATCTGTTTTTCCCTAAGTGTTAATTATTTTCTTCTAGATTTATAATATTTGTTTATTTGTTCCCTAATCTCTCTCTACTCTGTTTCTATGCAGTACATTTGTCTTGATATATCATCGCTACTCAATGTGCTCATATATTGTGATATATCCACCGATATTTAAATTTTTTAATAATCTTTTCCCTGTATTTATCCTTAAGTGTTTCTATTTATTTCTTGGTGAGAATTCTAAAGATCATCTCAAGATTGTGTCTGTTTCCTGTCCTTACTATTCTTTTGTATGCATCAGACAGGGAAATTTACAAGTTGTAAATAAGGGACTTTACATAGTTTAGTAACATACATCATACATCATTCATTCTATTGTTGTCATTTTCAAATTACTGAATGTAATTTATCATTAAGGCTGATTAGGTTGAGGCTGTTTCAATTGGTTTACTTGGTTTAGAATTGACTGAAGTAAGCACATCAGTCCTGTTTTACTATTACACACATATTTAGGTATATTTATTTAGTCTTGTAATATATATTGATGAAACATGTTATTTTCTTCCTGAAAAGCTAATAAAACTGTAATATTGCAACATGAATTTTGAAATGCCATTGAGATAATACTTGACCCACAAATCACTTGGAAACTTATACTTTTCATTTCACAAAATCCCTATTCTAATGTTAGCTCTATAAAATTATGTAATTAATCTCAATGGATAGATAAGAATATGTTTGGGAAGCAAGTCATTGTAGGGCCTTCATCTATTCTGGAAGCTGCAATTACTGCTTCCCCTTGAGAATTCAAAGGTATAAGTACATCAGTGTCCTCTAAAAGGTTATCACCAAGTATTTCACCAGTCATGAGGAATATGCCTTCATACAGTTTAGATAACATATGTCACTATGAGGAAGGATTCTCTCTTCTAGAGAACGTTGAATGAATAGATTAAAAATGCAGGGTACTTGACTTCATATTTATTGCTGTTGCTAAGTGTATTGAATCTGTTCTAACTAATAGTGATGCTGTATAGGTTTTCAGAGAAGCAGTTGGTGAGTTTGAACCTCCGACCTTGCAGTT
The DNA here is from genome assembly GCF_000296735.1 of Chrysochloris asiatica. Classification (NCBI taxonomy): domain Eukaryota; kingdom Metazoa; phylum Chordata; class Mammalia; order Afrosoricida; family Chrysochloridae; genus Chrysochloris; species Chrysochloris asiatica. The sequence goes on along the minus strand of NW_006409041.1, from coordinate 729,045 downwards.
CAAAGCATCCTTGAGACTCAGTGCTTATCCATAGTGCCACAGTAAGTGAGAGCTTATAAGAAATACTATTTCAGAGGAGGAATTAGAAAACTTTTATCTCTATCTTCAGGTATCCTTGTTTTTTCTTTTTGCTTTGTTTTTTAAGTTTCCTTATCTTTTAGAATTTTGTTTTTGACTGTTAAGTATAATCAAAAACAATAAAATTGATTAAAATTCATTGATTGTAATGCAATATTATTAGCATTTGTTATGTTCTATCTGTCCGGATATTGTTGCTTTATTTACTACTTAATTATGCATATCACAGAAAACAATTAAATTTGAAATACAGATCTTTATGAACAATACACCAAGTTATGTGAGAATTTTAGTATGACAATAGTTGGACTCCTCATTTTGGTGAACAGCGTCATCTTATTTTATCCTTTGACCCCAGAGAGAAGAGCATGTATTAGTAGATATGGGAAACCTCACTGTCTTTACGGAATTCCTCCTCATGGATATTGCAAGCTCTCGAGTACTGCAAGTCTTGGAAGGCCTAATTTTCTTAGTGATTTATTTGGGAGCTGTTACTGGAAATCTTCTGACTATTACTGTCATTGTGACAGATACACATCTTCATTCCCCAATGTACTTCTTTATAGGTAATTTATCCTTGTTAGATTTTTGCTATATCTCAGTAACTGTTCCTAAATCTATTGTGAATAATCTAATGGACAGCAAATTGATTTCTCTCAAAGAATGTATCACTCAAACTTTCTTGTATGCATTATTTGGATCCACGGAGTTTTTTTTCCTTGTGGTCATGTCTTATGACCGCTATGTTGCCATTTGTTACCCTCTGCATTATCAGCTCATCATGACACCACATCTGTGCATACAAACCTCAGGGGGCTCGTGGGCCAGTGGACTAGTCTATTCTGCAATCCACACAGGCACTGTATTCAGACTTCCTTTCACAAAATCCAATATGATTTACCAATTTTTCTGTGATGTCCCTCACATCCTGAGCATCTCATCCCAGTCAGTGCAGTTTTCTGAAACAGTGGCCCTTGTAGCAACTGCTTGCATTGTTTTTTTCTTTGTTGTTATCTTATTAGTCTCATATGTCAACATATTTTCTACTGTGCTCCAGATGCGATGTGTGGAAGCTAGAAACAAAGCCTTATCCACTTGTTCCCCACAGATAGCTACTTTTATTTTGTTTGTATTATCTGGGTTATTTGCATGTTTGGGACCCGTCTCAAATGCATCTACTATTCAAAGCCTCCTGACAGCTATGTTCTACTCCATGGTGCCCCCCTTCATAAACCCTATCATTTTTAGTCTGAGAAACAGGGAGATTAAAAGTGCTCTCAGCAGAATGTTTAATAGATCTTCCAAGGTGCGATAAGAGCTGTTTTATTGTGTTTATTCATTGTTGACAGGAAATGAATAGCTGCTATTTCTACTGTCATCTACTCTATGATATCTGTATATTCACAATATCACAAGATACTCAAGAAATATCAGTGTCTGAATGCAGAAACCATACATCATGTTTTTTCCTTTGTCTCTGTAAGTGATTATATATTTTAACATTAGAACTTGATCGTAATATTTGTTCTATGGTAGCCTATTCTATATATTGTGTATGCATAGTTTTTATCCTCAAAATTCAGGTAAAGTTAAAAAAAACTTTAAATATTTCTTCATTTAGAGAAATAACAGAGAATATATAACTGAGAAGTAAATAATCAGTAGAAGAAAAACTTCTCTTAAATACAATGAATTTTTTTTTCTTGCATTTACTTTCTTTGAATGTCAATATTATGTGTTAAAAAATAGATATGTTGTGTTATTTTATGAGCACCTTTGTTGACATAAGTGAAGAAAATCTGTGTCAGTAAATAATTTTCTCATGTTTACTTCCATTTTTGACAAAGCTTATATGAAAAGTCATGATTATCTAGTTCAAAAGCATGCCCTAAGTGGATTTTTTTTATTGTATTATTTTTGTTGGCAAATTACATTTAAAAGCATTGTTTTCATTCAGCAATTTCTAAGCATATTGTTTAATGACATTGATTATATATTTTTTCATAATTTTAACATTTTTATTTTCTGCTCTAGTTGTTTTTCCGAAATTATTTTTGACCCATTAATCTAAAACTCCTTTTCTCTGTTACAAAGTTATTGTTGCTATTTTGGTCTTACATTGTTGTTGCTAAGTGCCCTTCTATAATGCTACTCTAGGACAAATATTTTTGTTTTAAGTTTAACATTTAAGGATGATATTCTTTATTTTTTGAGCTAAACTGTTTTTGTTGTTGTTGGTTTTATGCAAGTGTTTTCTCTTTCCATGTAATAAATTTTTATTGATTCATGTTTGTTGTCTTGCATACTTGAATTTTGATCCTTCATTTAATATATGTATCTATGAGCATATAACCTCTTATTATTTTAGGTAATTACAGAACAAAATACTTACATATTCATGTAAGTACATCTATATTTGTATTTATACACATCATAAGATTTATTTCAGAACTCTCATCATAGATTTAAAGTTCAAAGTTTCCATTCTGAGCATTAATAGTTGTGATAAAAAGACAATTATTACACAGTACCAAGATAGAGGTTACTGATGTATATGCATGAAACAATATAGAGATACATAATACATAAAATAGGCTACCATAGAACAAATATTATGATAAAATTCTAATATGAAAATATATAATCACTTACAGAGACAAAGGCAAAAAACATGATGTATGGTTTCTGCATTGAGATAGTGATATTTCTTGAGTATCTTGTGATATTGTGAATATACAGATATCATAGAGTAGACGATGGTAGTAATAGCAGCT
>NW_006409041.1:723159-724403 GCF_000296735.1 Chrysochloris asiatica | reverse complement strand
TGTGGTGGAGGTGTTGTGCATACCACTGCACTTTTAAACCTTGGCTGAGATCTGGGAGAGGATTGAGGGAAGCTGCCTCGGAAGGTTTACTATATACTACTTTATAAGGGCTCAATTTAAGCCCGCTTCTGGGGCCTACTCAAAACAGCACAAAGGCAACACCTGATCTCAATGTAAATAAATTTCCTGACAGTTTTTCCGTTTGTTTCTCTTTAGAGTATGGTTCATTTTCTTGAACCTCCACATGGAATGCAATCTTCATTTAATCTGTATGTGTTTGCTGCTCTATTGTCACTTTGGACACTCTGGAAGTCCAAACTTGGAGGTAATCTCCTTCAAGACGATTTTCACTATTTCTGAAGTTCTTAGTTCTGGTGGAGGAAAACCTCTACCCAACCAGAAATGTGTCTACAAAAACAAAACCAGCAAATATTCAATTCCCTAGCTTGGGGCATCTGCATGAAATCAACCTGTTAATTTCCAGGAGGTTGTTTACCTTGATATTGGTGCAGGACAGCCTGTTTTGGGATTGTTCTTGAAGCAGGTAACAGTCAGAGCTAACCTCCTGAATGATTTTTTTGTGTGTGTGAAAATTTCTTTTTCTAGTGTCAGGGCCTAATAAACCAAGTTAGGGACTCTTTCCTGTAGTGGGTCATTTCATGGACTCATGTAAGAAGAGCAGGTGCTAGTTTTCACAGGATCAGAACCATTTGATCTGATAAAAAGCCATTTACTTTTTAGCTTTTAACTTTTCAGAACCAGAACAATTCCATTGTCATTTACTTTTCATTCTTTATCCCCTCTCTTCAATCCTTCTGCCTCAGTTCTACTAAAGTACTCTGGGCACACATTCAGTTTTTCTTGACAACGTTTCTAATGCCCTAGTCAGTGCAATCAGTTCAGCTGTTTTTCAGCTGAGATCCCTAGCAGGAGGGCTACTGCCTCTACCCAGTTTTGTAAGATTATTATTACACACCCTGCTATCCAAGTTCCTTTTTCCATGTAACTACTTCTGTTCATAAACAATGTCTAGTCCACCAGATACAGTTCAACAGGTCAGGCTGGCTGGAAAATACTTGGTCAATGATTTCTATACAATCATGGTTCAGCACTCCAGTTGCCACATCAGGGGAGGATGGCGGGTGTAGTTTGCCCATAATTCACAGAGTAATATTCATATTGTCCAGTAAAATAACCTGGTATTGCCTATCCATCCTGTTGTAAGCCATAGGCTTCCCTTCTTT
>NW_006409041.1:721335-722479 GCF_000296735.1 Chrysochloris asiatica | reverse complement strand
TCCCGGGTGCTCTGGGAGATAAAAATCATGTTAACCATTCAGATATTTGCTGAGTTCTCAGGATCAAGGTCTGTGTACTTACAGTAAGCTTGGTAGATTCATTTAAAGAATTCAGATGGGTCCTCAGTTGGCTTCTGCTGAATTGCTTATGCCCTGTTCAAATTTTTTTTGGTTTAGGAATTCCCTTTTTCAGACCTCTGAGAATGCACATTTTATAGTGCTCCAGTGTAGCGTAGTGGCTACAAATTGGGCTGCAAACCCCAAGGTCAGAAATTTGAAACCACTGGAGATTCTCAATGGAGAAGGATGAGGCCCTCCACTCCCACAAAGATGTATAGCCTTGGAAACACTGCGGAACAATCTCCACAGCACATAACCATCACCACCACCAGTCGTGGCAGGCCCAGACTAGTAGTTTTAGAGAAGCCTCAATTATTTCTCAAGAAGACACATCACTTGAAAAGCAGAAACATATGAAAGAGTGCAATGCAAGAATCTGTGCCAGCTAGAATGTGTTTATGGAAATGGATAGATTGAAAGTGTCTCACAAGTAAATATGTGTGGCATAAAAAGAAGTATCTTGTTATGAAAAGTACTAAGGTTCTTCTCTCTACTCTGTTAGAGAACCCTAAAAAATATAAGTAAAATTACAGGAAAGTCATTATAATCGGAATACAGATGATATATTTAAATAATTAAATCCTGAATCTCTTTATTACATCACAAATCAGAGCATAACACCAGGAGCAGGAATATGTCTCAACATTCCATTAACTCTAAGAAAGGCAAACAAGGATTCCTTTGCCTATTCTTCATTTGTCTGAAACTTAAATAGGGATGACGGCTTGACCAAACTTCATCTGGGTCTGCTATCAAAATGTCATTAAAAAAGTAACAGTTAAGGTAATTCCAACAGAGATACAGGGTTTATTAAGCTATTGTACAACATGCAGCACCTCAATACTTGGTAACTCTTCCATCTACAGAAATTTTACATTTTCAGTGCTATTTTTTGGTATAATTTTATTAAAGTAAACATGAAAACAGTTCTAGCTCGAATAAGAGTTGAGTTTGTTATTCGAGGTTCTGTACTAGCAGAAGTAACCATAAGCATGAGAAAAAAATAGAGTTTAAAAAAGTGAAA
>NW_006409041.1:718619-720150 GCF_000296735.1 Chrysochloris asiatica | reverse complement strand
CAGGAAGCCTCTTTCACTGTGCAAGTTTTGGCCCCATTTTAGGTATTCCAATCAGTTATAGGCAGAAGATGGACTTACAACCTTTCTATGGTGATGTTTCTGGCTATTCCTTTCTGTTCCCCTCATCTGTTTTACAATAGTAGGCAAGGGAAACCAAGATTCAAAAGACAGTCAAGCACCTTAACATTACTTCCTCTCTTTTAACCCTTCAAACTATGACTTTATCCTTGTATCACAGAACCCTGTTGTTCCAAAGTTGAGCATGCATCACTATTTACTTCTGTCCCATTTAGCTCATGCAAACCTGCCTAAATATTCTCCTATCCACCTTGCTCTTCCATAGACCTCCTTTTTCTTGTGTATTGTCCTACTTCCCCCGACACTCGAACTATAGTGTGTCTATTCCTTACCAAGTGTTGTACCTTCCCCTCCCTGTCCTTTTCCACCCCTAATGCCCCCGGTAAACAACAAAGTATTTTTTTTCTCCTAAGCTTTTGCCATAATGGTTCTATGCAGTATTTCTCCTTTTTTGATTGACTAATATCACTCAGTATAATGTTAACAAGGTTCATCCATGTTATGTGGTGGCTCACAACTTCCTTGTTATTCTTCAAGGTAGCATAATATTCCATTTTGTGTGAGTACCAATGTTTGTTTGTCCATTCTTCCATTGATGGGCAGTTAGGCTGTCTTCCTTGTGTTATTGTAAATAGTGCTGCTATGAACATTGGTGTGCATATATCTACTTCTGTTATGGATTGTATTCCTTGTGGATGAATACCAAGTAGAGAGACTGCACGATCACAAGGTATTTCTATATCCAACTTTCTGAGGAAGTGACGTACTGTTTTCCAGAGTGGTTGGACAATTTTTCAATTTCACTACCAATGTAGGTGGGTCCTAGTATCTCCACATCCTCACCAGAATTCATTGTGCTCTACTTATCTGAACTTCACTGTCATTGCTGGTGTAAGATGATATCTCATTATTGTTTATTTTTGTTTTTGACCTCTTTATTTTTTGTCTGTTTGTTTTGGTTTTTAAAGTTTTCATTGCGAATTGAGTGATAGTTTACAGGGCAGATCATCAGCTTTACATTCAACAAACCATATACTTTTTGTCATTACAATGATTATAATTCCCTTCATGTGCCATCAGTTAACAGTATTTCTCTCTATTCATTTTAGCTCTTTTTATTTGTTTAAACACTCAAGCATATATAATAATTAATAATTTAAACTACCAAAGGGCACATTCTCAAAGCCTGCCTCATGGCAGCCAGCTCTCAGTCCCTCTCTTTCCATGAATTTAGAGTCCTCAGTTTCTCCCTCTCTCCATGTCCCCATCTCTGCCACTATCTCTGGTGTCGTTGCTTCTCTGGATAAGATCCCACATTCCTCTTGTGCTCTTCTCCCTTGATGCTACTAGGGTCTTCTGTAAGATTAACTACTCCCCTGTTTTGATACAAAATTTCTACCTTTACAATTGTGATAGTCACAATTAGCAATGATAACAATTACTTACTACTGAA
>NW_006409041.1:692042-694077 GCF_000296735.1 Chrysochloris asiatica | reverse complement strand
GGGAGTTGTGGTTTGAATTTTATCAGGGCAATACACATGTCAGCTGCTTTAATTTGAGTGTGCAATAATTGAAATACCTGTGCCAGTAATTGAGAATTTGGCAAAGACAATAAGATATCATCCATATAGTGGATGACATAGGCTTGAGGATATGCTTGTCTGACTGGTTTGAGAACTTGAGCTACATAACTTTGGCACATCGTTGAACTATTTAACATCTCTTGGGGAAGGACAGGCTAATGATTATGGTGAGTGGGCTCATTATTATTTATAGCAGGTAAAGTAAAAGCAAACTATTCGTTGTCTTGATTGTCAATAGGAATGATATAAAAGCAGTCTTGTAAGTCATTAATTATTAAAGGCCAATTTTGTGGGATCATGGCTGGGGAAGGGAGGCCTGGCTGTAAGGCCCATAAATCGGTCAGCATGCACCACCTTTCAGACTCCTTTTTAATTGCAAAAATAGGAGAATTCCAAGGACTTGTGTTAGGTTCAATATGGCCTTGATTAAGTTGAGTGTTAATAATGTTATTCAATGCTATTAATTTCTCCATTGAAAGGGGCCACTGTTTAACCCAAATGGGATTCTCTGTTTTCCAAGTTAATTTAAGAGGTTGTGGTCGAACAGTGGCCTTTAAACTAAAGGGTGGCCCACTCCAGTTCTGTCTTGTTTAATATTTGGGTAGGAATTGGTTCTGTTATGTCTTGCCGTCTCTTCCTAATTCTCCATTGTAATAACCTTGTTTTAACATTTTTTTTTTTTTTTTTGCTTGTTGGGAATAAAGAGTACCAGGAATTGTGATAAAAGCTCCCCACTGGGTGAGAAGATCATGTCCCCACAAGTTAACTGGAGTATTGGTTATAATTGGTTAAGTAGTTCCTTACTGTCTTTCTGGTACTACACACCCTAAAATCTCTTTGCTTTGCCACACTTCTGTTTGGGTAACTGCCCCAATACCTTCCAGTGCATAACTCAGGCTGTTTTAAAGGCCACTGTTTAGGCCAATATTTGGAAGCTATAACAGTTACATCTGCTCCTGAGTCTAGGATTCCTTCAAATTTCTTTCCTTCAATATGTATTGTTAACACTGGGAGTGTAGTTTGAAGGACTTCATTCCAAAACACTTCTGTGTCAGTGTTATGAGTATTATTGTGCTTTTTCTCATCAAGCATTATAAAAAGGGAGATTATGCAATCACCTTTTAGAATGGTGCAAGGAATAGAGCTTTTAACCCACACTTTTATCTCTTCTGTACTATTGGTTTTTGTTGTTTGAGGAATAATTTGCAACTGTGGATGTGGATACTTTGGATTACTTAAAATGAGACCCATAGTGGAAGGGCTTAGAGGTCCACAGCACCCTGTACCTTTTGGGATAGGAGGTTGTGCAGGTTGAGTAAGATGAGTAGCTGTACTATATAATGCTATTCCAGAAAGGTGTCCAGAGGAGGGACACAATGATAAGAGGGATATGAAGGAATATTTTCCTTGGACACATCCCTTGTCTCCGTGAGATTCTCAGAAAGATATGCCCCATCCTTTCCTGGGGTCTGGGCAGGACCCCTCTTGGCATTTCCCGAAAACAAATTTTTATTTTGAGCTGAGTTAGTTCTGCATAGAGAAGACCAATGATAACCCTTTTTACATTTTGGACATAATCCTATTTTTTTACTGTCAAAAATGGATTTTGCCATACAATTTCGTTGTAGGTGTTTGGGTTTCCCGCAATTAAAATATCAGCCAGAAGGTTTAGAAATTTTCACATTGGCCACACCCTGAGCTAGTAAATTAGCCTTATAGGATTCAGTACCAATTCCTCTACACAGTTTTAAATAATCAAAAGTGGTTCCTGTTTTTTTATTGGGTCGCATGGCTAACTGAAAATCTTGGTTAGCATTGTCAAATGTGAGGATGCGTAAAAGTTTCACTCACTACAGTTATCACTCACAGATCAATTAATGGCTTCCTTAAGGTGGGCAATAAAGTCTGGGTAAGGTTCTTGTGACCCCTGGAGAATATTGTTAAAAGTGGGTGT
>NW_006409041.1:680337-684862 GCF_000296735.1 Chrysochloris asiatica | reverse complement strand
ATTATAAAGCAGATAACAAAAAGTATATTTAGTAAGTTATTGAAGAGTTGTGGCTGTAAAGGAGTCTAAAATGAGTAAATTCAAGATAATATCAAGACTTTCTATGTAGAGTAGATACAACGTGACAGGTTCCTCTACGAAGGTAAATGTCAACTGGTGTTTAGTCAGAGTGTTTTTACTGGAGTAAGCAAAAACCAGCATAGATTTTACAGACTATGTGTGGCCAAAATGGGAGCATCATATGCAGAACTAAGTCAACCCCACTTGTCATACCTCTAGTGTAATGTTTAAAGACTTGACAGCCACAAATCTAGTATATTTTAAATTAAATGTCAACTTTAAGTAATGTTTTATTAGGTTCTTTCTTCAACACAGTAAACCTCTCTTAGAATGTCTGTTTGTTTTTCCCTAGGTGTTAGTTATTTCCTTTTAGACTTGTAATATTTGTTTATTTTTTCCCTAATCTCTTTCCATTGTTTCCATGTTGTACATTATCTTGATGTGTCATCTCTCTGCAGTATGTGCATATATATCCATTGATATTTAAATTTTTAATATTCTTTTACCTGCATTTATCCCTAAGTATTTCTACTCAAGTTTTGGTGAGAATTGTCATGATCATCTCAAGATTTTGTCTGTTTGTTCCTTGTCCTTACTATCTTTTTCATATCTATCAGTCAACGAAAGTTCTAAGCTTTAGATAAGGGACTTTACATAGTTTAGTAATATATATTAGACTTCATTAATTCTGTGTCCTTTTCCTAATTTATTGACTGTAATTTATCATTTAGGCTGAGGACTTTGAGGCTGTTTCAATTGGGATGACTTGGTTTAGACTGCACTGAAGTGAGCACATCAATCCTGTTTTACCTTGTCATCATTACAAACATACTTAGATATATTTATTTAGTCTTGTAAAAATATATATGTGTGTGTGCATAAAATTTATCTTATTTTCTTCACAAACAGGTAATAATTCTATTATCTTGTGACAAGAACTTTGCAATGCCATTGAGCTAACACTAAGTCAAAAGTCACTTTGAGGAACGTACGCTTTCCATTTCACAAAACTCCTACTCTAATACTATCTCTATAAAATTATCTAATTAATCTCAATGGGTAGGTGAAAATATGTATGGGACACAAGTAAATTGTAGGGCATTCATCTATTCTAGAAGTTGCAATTACTGGTTACCCTTGAGTATTCAGAGGTATAAGTATATCTTTGTCATCCAAATAGTAATCACTAAATATTTCACCAATCATGAGGCTTATTACTTCATACGGTTTAGATAATATATGCCACTCTGAGGAAGAATTGTGTCTTCTAGAGAAGGTTTAGTGAATTTATAAAAAAAAATGCAAGGTGCTTGACTTTATATTTGTTGTGGTTGCTAAGTGCCATCCAGTTTGTTCTGACTCATACTCGGTGTTCCAGGTGTGGCTGGTGAATTTTAACCTTGGGCTTCAAATCCTCCTTGCAATCCAGTGCTTATTGACATTGCCACAATAAGTGAGAGTTTATGAGAGATACTAATGTCAGAGTAAGAAAGATAAAATGTTTATTTCTATCTTCAGGTATCCTTGTTTCTTTTTATAAGTTTCCTTTTTGTTTAGAGGTTTATTTGTTGACGGTAAAATAAAACCAAAACTATTAAATTGGTTAAAACGAATTGATAGTAATGCAATATTATTACCATAGGTTTTGTTCCCTCTATCCAAATTCTGTTGTTTTATTTACTCCTTAAGCATGCATATCAGAGAAAACAATTAAATATAAAGTACAGATGTTTAAGAGCAGCACACCAAGTTGTGTTAGAGTTTTAATTTCGTATGACAATAGTTGGAATCCACATTTTGGTGAACAGTGTCATCTTATATCTTTATCTTTTTGCTCTACAGAGAAGAGCATTTATGGAAAACATCACGATCATCACAGAATTCCTCCTTATGGATATTGCAAGCTCTCGAGTATTCCAAGTTTTGCAAGGTCTAATTTTTCTAGTGATTTACTTGGGGGCTATGGCTGGAAATATTTTGACTGTTGCTGTTATTATGACAGACACACATCTTCATTCTCCAATGTACTTCTTTATAGGGAACCTATCCTTGTTAGATTTTTGCTATATCTCAGTAACTGTTCCTAAATCAATTGTGAATAATCTAACGAACAACAAATTGATTTCTCTCAAAGAATGTGTCACCCAAACTTTCCTGTATCTATTTTTTGGATCCACAGAGTTTTTTTTCCTTGTAGTAATGTCTTATGATCGTTATGTTGCCATTTGTTACCCTCTGCATTATCAGCTCATCATCACCCCACGTCTGTGCATACAAATCTCAGGGGGCTCATGGGCCAGTGGACTGGTCTATTCTGCAATCCACACAGGTACCATATTCAGACTTCCTTTCACAAAATCCAATGTGATTCACCAATTTTTCTGTGATGTACCTCAAATTCTTAGCATCTCATCCAAGTCAGTGCAGTTTTCTGAAACAGTGGCTCTAGTAGTAAGTTCTTGCATTGTTTTATTCTGCTTTATTATCTTATTTGCCTCATATGTTAACATATTTTCTACTGTGCTCCAGATGCGATCTGTGGAAGCCAGAAAAAAAGCCTTATCCACTTGTTCCCCTCAGATAGCTACTCTTATTTTGTTTATAATATCTGGATTATTTGCTTGTTTTAGCCCTATCTCAAATACATCGACTATTCAAAGTCTCCTGACAGCTATGTTCTACTCCATGGTGTCTCCCTTAATAAACCCTATCATCTTTAGTATGAGGAACAGGGAGATTAAAAGTGCTTTCAGCAGAATGTTTAATAGATCTTCCAAGGTTCTCTAAAGAGCGTTTTTTTTTGTTTGTTTGTTTGTTTGTTTTTTTAATCTTTGTTCATTATTTTGAAAGGAAATGTTAGTTAAATATGCATAGTTTTTACCTCTAAATTCAAATAAAAAAACTGAATAGTTCATCATTTGAGAAAGGAGAATATATACATGAGCAGTACATAATCAGTTTAAGAATAATTTCTCTTGAATATAATGAATCATGTTTTTTTGTAATCACTTTCTTTGATTGTTAATATGTGTTAAATATTGGATATGTTGTGTTATTTTACTAATCCCTTCGTTAGCATAAGTGAAGAAAATTGGTGGCAATAAATAATTTTCTCATGTTTACTTTCATTTTTTACAAAGCTTGCATGAAAACTCATGATTATCTATTCCTAAAGCATGTCCCAAGTGGTTTTATATTATATCATTTTTGTTGATGAATTATACTTGAAACAATTTCTCTTATTCAGCAATTTCTACACATATCGTTTAAGGACATTGATTATATTTTTTTCATAGTGTTAACATTTTTCATTTCTGCTCTAATTGCTTACCTGAATTATTTTTGAGTCATTAACTCAAAATTTATTTTCTTTTCATGAAGTTAGTGTTGTTATTTTGATCTTATAGTGTTGTTGCTAAATGCCCTTCTTTAGTTAAACTAGAACTAATTATTTTTGTTTCAAACTCAATATTTAAAGATGATGTTATTAATTTTTTGAGCTAAACTGCTTTTGTGTTTGTTTTTATACAAGTATTATCCTTTCAGAGGCATAAATTTATATTGGGTCATATTTGTTGTATTGTGTACTTGAATTTTGATCCTTCATCTCAGTACATGTACCTACAAATGTATAATCTATTATTAATTTAGGTCATTACAGGGCAAAATACTTACATAGTAATGTAAGCTCACTTATGTTTGTATTAATAAACATCATAAGATTTATTTCATAGCTCTCATCATATATTTAAAGTTTAAAGTTTCCATTCTGAGCATTGATAGTAGAGTAAAAAGACAATTGGTACACAGTATTGAGATAGAAGTAACTGTCTTGTATCCATGTAACAAGATGGAGATGCACAATATATAAAATAAGCAACCACAAAACAAATATTCTGATAAAATTTTAATGTTTTTAAAATACTTAATCACTTAATCACTTACATAGACAAAGAATAAATCCATGGTATGTAGTTTTTGCATACATACACTTATATTACTTGGTTATCCTGTGATGATGTCAATATGCAGATATGATAGTGTAGAAGCTGGTAGCAATAGTAGGTATAATAAGAAAGTATACCTTAATATGTAGTTCATGGTTTCTATCTTGAAGAAAATAGATTTGCCCTCAGTATCCTTACAAGCTGTTTTATAATCACTGTTTATGTAATTCTGAAATAAGTGAACAACTGCAGTGTTTTATTCCATGATTGGATGGAACGTATACATAAAATACATGGAAATTTGTTATCATTTCTCTGATTTACAGAAATACGCATAAACGTCAACTGTTCTAATAATTAGGGTCCTGTGTGTGATGCCAAAACAGGACTTCAATTTATTAGTTATCTACTGTTGTTGTTGTTAAGTGCCGTTTAGTTGGTTCTGACCCATAGTGATCCTGTACAGGGTTTCCAAGGGTGTAAATCTTTACAGGAGTAGAAAGTCTCATCTTTCTCCC
>NW_006409041.1:677466-680237 GCF_000296735.1 Chrysochloris asiatica | reverse complement strand
ACATACAGACACCTGCGTAAACAAGTAGACAATAAGGAACTTAAATGAAGAATAGTTTTGACTTAATAATCTACATTTCTTGCAGCTAATAACTAAGTTGAGCTTTATGCCACATAGCTCTTAAGTGATTTAATGAATACCTTTATTATGAAAATAATAGCACATTATGTAGGATAGAACGTTTATAATCTTTTAGTAGAAACAAGAAGAAACAGTTTAATCACATGCTGGGCAAGAAGATGAAGGTCAGTCTGAACATCATAGACGTATTCTTGTCAAGGTTGTCTAATGACCAGGTGTAAGAATGTTGTGATGAACTGTGTAATAATTCAAGAAATGATAAAAGTGTCAATGCATGTACTGTGTAGTGGAAGTATAAAGAATAAAGACTTGTTGGGCAGAAAGAAGAAGCTGGAGGGAATAGCCAGAGAGCCCTACAAGCTGAAAAGCCTCACGAATTATACTCATTTCTTCATCCAACGTTTCCATGTATTCGCTCGTGTCCCACGGCCCCCGTGGAGAGCAGGACTTCCCGCAAATTTTACCAAGGACCAGGAGTTCCAAATGTCAGCAGAAATAATTTCTCCTTGTCTATGATGTTTCTTTACAATTTCATTGATTCTCTCCCAAGTTGGGAGGTCTAGGGTGTCCTGATCTGGAAACCAGGGACAGTAGTGTTCTATTGTTTTCAATAATTGCATTAAATTTCCTTCTGTTATTGACACCCCGGTGTTGGTTAACAAAGAACGCAATAAAGAGGCATAGGGTTTATATTTGCTCTCCCCTTGACCCATTTTCCTGTCATGCCGATCCTACAGCTTTTCCCTGCAGACCACTAACGGCTTTTCCTCTTATTTTCTATTATCAGATACTCACTTGCAAGGCTTCTCTATAGTCCATTACTTACCCTACTATTTATCAGGTTTTCCGATGATCTTCTCTAGGTCCCTGTTCAGCACCAGATGCAGGGGCCAGCCCTGCATGAACAGGTTCCAGGAGGCAGACCAAGGATTAAAGTGACAGGAGACTCAAGATGGTCAATCGAGAGTACTTTAATGTCTTACAGATTCAGTTTAAATGCATATTTCTTAGGTGTGAGGGAGAGGGCAAATCATACATCTTTAGTTAAATGATTCACAAGATCTTTAGCTAAATCACAAAACCAATGACATCATTCAGTGAGAATAATATTTTGGAAATCAGGACGTGTGAAGATTGGTTTCTTAGGTAGGGAACACAATTTCCAGGATAATTATAAAGATATGGATCAAGAGCTACATACTACAATAGTCACATACTTGAGATTAATTTTGTTAACTAACTTGTTTTTCTACTGTACAGGTCCATGTGGTCTTGGTCCATTGCCAATGCCAATTGCAAAGCCTTCCTTGTAGCTCTCTCCAAAGTCTTCATTGGTTTAGAGATATACTGCTGGGTGGGCTTCACACACTTCCCTTTAATCCTACAAGCTTCAATAAATTCTTTGACCTTAAACACAAAATATGGTTGCAACAGTACAATGACTGAGAACTTCCAGAGGTTCAAGCCAGATTCATAAGAGGACGTTGAATGAGGGAAATCATTGCTGAAGTCAGATGGATCTTGCCTGAAAGCAGAGATTATCAGAAAGATGATTACTTATGCTTTATTGACTACAAAAATGCTTTCAAGCTATGTAACACTTTATTGTGTTTGTGAGGACCTGTACTTAGACCAAGAGGAAGTTGTTCAAATAGAAAAAGGGAACAAAGAATTGTTTAAAAATAGGATTTTTTTTTTTTTTTGTGAAGGTCGTATTTTTCACTATACTTATTTAGTCTGCCTGCTGAGCATATAATCTGAGTAGCTCCATTGTTTGAAGAAGAACATGGCAACAGGATTGGAGGAAGACTCATTAACAACTTGAAATATACAGAAGATACCACCTTGCTTGCTGAAAGTGAAGAGGAATTAGAATACTTACAGATGAAGATCAAAATTTTCAAAGTACGAGGCACAAAGTCTTACCATCCTGCTTCGAAGATGAATTCTGGCTGCACTTCTTCCAAAACAGACACAGTTGTTCTTTGTTAGTTCATAGTAGTTTCAATATTCTTTGCCAACCCCATAATTTAAATGCATCAATTCCAATCGTGTCTTCTTTATTCAGTGTTGACTTTCACATGCATATGAGATAATTCCAAGGCTTGGATAAGGTATACCTTAGTCCTGAAATTGATTTCTTTGTTTTTGAATGCTGGCTGTAGAGTTCCCTTGTAGCAGATTCAGGGGTGATCCTATGCTAGTACCTTAAATGCTTAAATATCATTGAATTCTATTTGATACAGTGACTCTTTGTATTCTGTTTTCTTTGAATACTTGCTGCTTCATTCAATACATTCTTCCAATATTGAAATTCAAAGCTTCATTTTTTCTTCTTTTTTTTCAGCTAAAAAATGTTTTTGGCTTTCTAACTTCAGGTCTTTGCACATTTCATTATTATTCATTATTTTTCTTCTCAAGAATCTAATTCAAATTTTCTATTTAAGTCTTACTTAATATTTCTACATTTCCCTTTAGCTTTTGTGTGTTCAAGAGCAAGTTTTAGTCTCTTCTGACATCTTTTATTTTATGATCTTTTGTTTTTCATGTCTTTATAATAACTTTTTTTTTTTTTTAAAACTTAAGGTTTTTACTGTGGATTGAGTGAAAGTTTACAGGGCACATCATCAGTTTCACATTCAACAATTCATATAACTTGTTTCATTACATTGATTATAATCCCCTCCATA
>NW_006409041.1:643550-669426 GCF_000296735.1 Chrysochloris asiatica | reverse complement strand
TGGCAGTTCAAGCTCACCAGTGGCTCCTATACAGGGTAGTTATGGGTCAGAATTAACTTGATGGCACTTACCAACAACAACATTCTAATAATTAACTCCTGAATTGAAAAAAAAACAGTTTCATTCGTGATTTGAATCCTCATTTGGACAAATTTCCAAAGCAGTTATCTTCCATATATAATTGTTACATGAGAAGAAAATTCACATTGAATATGGCTATCTATGAGTATCTGTATGTTTTAACTAATTATAATAAATTTTACAGTGATGTAAATCTCATACTGCTTTTTGTTTCTCTTACTCAAATGGGTCAGTGAAATGTATACAGCCCATTTGTAACTTTATAATGAACTTTTGTTGCCCTTTATGACACTTACCACAATTTATTTCCTTATTCCCTAATCCAAGAATGACTATGCTGTTTTACAAATATTTTCCCACATATTTATATTACCATCAGCACTGAATTAGCATTTCCTTAGTCCATATCCATACTAAATACAGTGATACCCAACTATCTAACTATTGTAATTAATATATTTATAAAGTTGTCTTACTTTAGTTTTAGTTGTGTTTTAAAAAATTGCTAGTGAATGACAATTTCTCAAAATTGAAACAGAGATTATAAATTTGAAAATATACTTTTAGTCATTTCATTAGATTTTTTACCATATTCTTTGATTTTAAAGTACTTTATCATTATCCATATCCTATATGTATTCTTCATTAATTTGGAGCAAAGAAACTATTTCCTTAATATGTGGTTAGACTTTGAAGAGATAATTTAATTTGCATACCAAAAATATATATTATCTGTATCATCTTCTGGATTTAAATTTTATTTATGATGTTTATATAAGCCCAAGGTTATAGCACATATATGCTTTTGTTACTTTCATAGTTTTGTCCTTCAAATATTAGCTTTGAATCTATCTACCTTTTCTTAATTAACAGAAATAAAGAAGAAATACAGATTTGTTTTTGCCTTTTTGGAAAGCCATTATTCTTGTCATTATCTGACAAATGCACAGATTTTATTGCTTTTTAAAATAAAACTATTATTTAACCTTTTTTTGTTTATTTGTTATTAGATCATTCAAGTCAGTTCTGACTCCTAGAAACCTCATGCAAAACAGATCAAAGCATTGTCTGGTCCTGTACCATCATCACAATTATTGTTATGTTTGAATCTGTTAACACAGCATTGTGTTGACCCATCTCATTGGAGGTCTTCTGCTTTTTTGCTTATCCTCCAGCTAACCAAGCATGATACAGTGAACATTATGTAGTTTGGAAAGTAATGTTAGATATTTCTAAGGGAGTATGAGTTGGGAACATAAGAGTGTAGAGTGCTTAAGTTAAGCCATTACTAGAGGCTGTATTGGAATCTCAGAGTCTGAAAAATCAAAAAAAAAAAAAAAAAATTCAGATGTGCATCTAACATTTTCTTCACATTGGACCAAAAGTGCCTGTTTGAGAAAGTCAATAGTGGTAGAAGAACTAAGAAAGAAGGATATGTTGAGAAAATAAGATCTAAAGAAATAGCCAAAAGTTTAGAGATATGACATTTATCTCATTCTTGAGTCTCAATACTGAGATCATTTTATTATTCTAAAGAAGGGTGATGGAAAATGGGAGTAGGTGATGGAATAGAGTATGCTTCCAGAGTTTAATAAAATGAGGTTGCCTGAACATCCAATATAAGTGTGATTTCTCCTTGATGATTCAAATTCAATTAGAGATACTGGAGAATGGTTTCCCTGATGGGGAAGGAGTTGTTGTTAATTGGGGACCTTTTTGCCCTGCATATTTCTTTGTATCAACAGAACAATTGTGGGCACAGTGGCCATTATTTCACAGCATCTCCAAATGACCTTATCTATGTTGTATTTATAGAGAATCTTTTGTTTTCCTCAACTGTTTGGACTTTGGACTTTAGTATCATATGTTTGTGATTTATTATTTGTTTATAATCTATATTCAAATTTCTAGCCCAGGTTTTATAACTCCAGAGTATCATCTGAAAGGTCAGACTTAAGACCATTAATTAAACTGTAGAAATTATCTAAAAAGGGTGATATCACTGGTAATATCCAACTTTTAATGTTTCTTGAAAGTGACTTATAGTTGATTCCTAAATTTTGAGACAGATCATTCAAGTTTTGGGGAGAGCCTTGAAGACATACTCCTTTCTTGGACATTTGCACTTCTGGAATATATGCTATTTCCATCTAAGTTAGATAATTCTTTATTTATAGTTGCTCATTTTGCCTTGTTCAAGCAGCCTCAGGCATTTCTTGGTACTACTAAAAGATGGTACTACTAATGGATATCACTAGATAATCCTAATTATAATTTACTCATTCTTTTTGAAGTTCTGAAAGAAATAGAGGTTTGTTTGAATTAAAGGTGTAATGATGTGTTTGATTGTGGTATTGTATCTAGGTGATGGATTTAATTCAAGAGAAAAGGTCTCAGGATGAGAATAAGGAAATTTGGAAAAAGAGGATAAGAGAGGCAGAAAGGAGAACAGAGATAAAAGCAGGAGGGGGCCCAGGAAAGAGTATGTTAAGTGGCAGAGATGGAGTAAAAAGTGGAAAACATTTTGTTGTTGTTAGGTGCCATCGAGTCAGTTCTGACTCATAGCAAACTTACGCACAGCAGAATGGAACACTGTCCAAGCCTGGGACAACCTCCATGCTTGAATGAGTCCATTGATGCTGCCACGTGGTCAAATCATCTCACTGGGGTCTTCCTCTTTTTCTCTGACCCTCCACCTAACAAACATGAGATCCTTATCCTGCGACTGGTCACTCCCGACAATATGTCTGAAGTATGAGAGACTATGTTTGGCCATTTAGCTCTCCAAGGAGCACCCTGAATGCACTTCTTCCAACACAGATTTGTTAGTTCAATGGGCAGTCCATGGCACTTTCAGTATTCTCCTCCAATACCGTAACTCAAAAGCATAAATTCTTCTTTTTGGTCTTTCTTATTCACTGTCCAGCTTTTGCATATATATATATAAGGTTATTGAAAATACCATGGCTTGGGTCAGGTATACCTTAGTCCTTAAGCTGACATCTTTGCTCTTCAACACTTGAAAAAGGTCTTGTGCAGCTGATTTGCCTAATGCAATAAGTCGTTTGATTTCTTGACAGCTGATTCCATGAGTTTTGATAGTTGATCTAAGAAAAATAAAGTCCTTGACAACTTCATTTTTTTCTCCATTGTTAAGAATGTTGTTTATTGGCCCAATGGTGAGTATTTTTGTATTCTTTACATTGACATGCAATCCATACTGAAGGCTGTGGTCTTTGATCTTCATCAGTAAATGTTTTAAGTCCTCTTCACTTTCAGCAAGCAAGGTTGTATCATATGCATATTGTAGGTTGTGAATGAGTCTTCCTCCAATCCTAATGCGATGTTTTTCTTCATATAAACCAGCTTCTCAGATCATTTGCTCAGCATACAGGTTGAATAAATATGGTGAATAAATACAACCTTGCCACACACCTTTCTTAATTTTAAGCCATTCAGTGTTCACATGTTTTGTTTGAACAACTGCTTCTTGGTCCATATACAGATTCCTCATGAGCGCAATTATGTGTTCGGGAATACTCATACTTCACAATGTTGTCTATAGCTTGTCATGATCCACACAATCAAAACCATTGCATATTCATTAAAGCACAGGTAAACATCATTCGGATATCCTCTGCTTTCAGCCAAGATCCATCAGACATCAGCAATGATATCCCCCATTCCCTCTAAGGGAAGACATTTAGATGGGGTGGAATTTGGAGATGCTGAAGACATTGTTATTGCTGTTGTTAGATGCTGTTGAGTCTTTTCCTATTCATAGAAACACTATGCCCAACAATATGAAATACTGCCAAGTCCTGTGCCATCTTCACAGATTGAAGTTTATAGGCTTTAGCCTATTGCTGCTACCACTGTGCCAATCCTCTGTGGAGGATTATTCATAATATTTTCATTGGCTAAGCATTCAGAAGTATTCTGTCACTCCTTTTATGTCTAAGTCTGGAGGCTCTACTGAAATCTGTCTGCCATGGATTACCCTGCTGTTTTCTAAAATACCAATGGCAAAGCTTCCGACATTACAGTAACATGCTAGCCACTACAATACAATAAACTAACAGACTAGAAGTTATGTTTCAGAGAAGCCTCAATTATTTCTCAAGAAGGCACATCATTTGAAAAGGAAGAAACATATGTACAATTACAATGCCAATGTCTGTGTCTGCTAGAATTTGTTTATGGAACAGGGTAGATTGAAAGTTTCTCACTAGTAAATATGTGTGGCATATAAAGAAGTAACTTGTTATGACAAAGTACTTTGGTTCCTTTCTCTGATCAGTTATAGAACACTGAATGATATTAGTAAAATAAGAGGAAAGTAATTACAATCTGAATATAGATGAAACATTCAGATAATTAAATCCTGAAACCACTTTATTACATTACAAATCAGAGCATAGCACCAGGAGCAGGAATATGTCTCAACTCTACATTAGCTCTGAGAAAGGAAATCAGGGTTCCTCTGCCTATTGTGTACTTGTTTCAAATTAAATAGGGCTGACTGCTTGATCAAACTTAATCTAGGTCTTATCATCAAACTGTCATTGAAAACAGAAACAGTTAAAGTAATTCAAATAGAGATACAAGGATTTATTAAGCTATTGTACATCAGTTAGCACTTCAATACTTGGTAATTCTTACATCTACAGAAGAATTCAAATTTCCAATGCTATTTTTTGGTAAAATTTCATTAAGGTAAACATGAGAACAGTTCTGTCTAGAGTCTTGAGATTGTTTATCAAGGTTCTGTACTAGCAGAGGTATCCATGTGTGTAAGAAACAAACAAAAACAAAAAAATCGGGTTAAAACAAGTGAAAATAAGTTCTGTTTATGATCTTTACATATTATTTTTGTGTACGTATTTAAGCTTCTTGGTGTGTTGCTGTGTGCTAATGAGCCAGACTGCAAAGCCTTTTGAACTGCAAGGTTGGTAGTTCAAGCTCACCAGTGCTCCTCAGAAACCCTATCCAGGGTCACTATGGGTCAGAACCGACTCAATGGCACTTAACAACAATAACAACTGAAGTGTCAGTGAGTTGGTTCCAACTCATAGGACTCTAGGTACTACTGAACAAAACACTTTCTCTGCCTGTGGCATTTTCTCAATTGGTGCTCTCTTTTAGTTCATTCTTGCAGTTAATGTGTCATTCTATCTCATTGAGAGTCTCTATCTTCTATGCTTGGCTTTGCCAATGAAGGTGTCCTTCTCTTGGAACTGCTCTTCACTGATAACATGCCTAAAGTACTTAAGAAAAAGCCAGGCTATTTTCATTTCTAACTAGCGTTCTGGCAATTTATCATCTAAGACAGAGTCTTTCATTATTCTGACAGTCCAGCAAATATTCAATGTCCTTTGCCAACATCATGATTCAAACACATCAGATTCTTTATTTTCCTTAATATATTGTCCACCTTTCACATGCATATGAAGGTATGCATGTGAAAATTTCATGACTTTGGTCATGTATATCTTATCCTTCAAAGTGGCATCCTTGCTTTTAACACTTTAAGAAGACCTATTACAGAAGATTTAACCAAGCTTGTATGTCCTTTAATTTCTTGATTGCTGCTTCCAATAATATAGATCTACGACTAAAGTTGGAAACCTTGATGACTTCAATATGTTTCCTGTTTATTGTGATGCTGCTTTTTGACCCATTAATGAGGACATTTGTTTTCTTTAGATTTAATCTATACTGAAGGCTTTGATTTTCATCAGTAAGTCTTTGGAGCCTTCTTCAACAGCAGCAAGCAAGGTTTTTATCATCTTCATATCACTGGTTACTAACAAAACTTCCTCAAACTTTTATGCAATAGTCTTCTGTATACAGTCCAGTTTCTTGGATTATTTGCAAACAATAAAGATTGAATAATTATGGTGAAAGTACACAATTATGACACACAATTTTATTGATAGTATCCATTCAGTATACACTTGTTTGGTTTGAACAAATGCCTCTTGGTTTGTGCACAGTTCTTCATTGAGCATAATTACACGTTCTGAATTCCCACTCTCCTCAATAATTCTCAATATCCTCCATATTTTTTACCAATCCACACAGTTAAGTATTTTTGCATAATCAATAAAACACAAGTGTACATCTTTCTGGTCTTCTCTAGTTTCAGACAAGATCCTTCTGATACTGGCAATGATATCACTTGTTTTAATTCCCCTTCTGAAACTGGCTTGAATTTCTCGCAATTTCCTGTCTATGTATTGCTGCAACCAGTTTTGAATCATCTTCAGCTTAATTTTACTTGCATGTTATTTTATTTATTTATCTTTTAAGTTTTTGTTGTGAATTGAGTGATAGTTTACATGGGAGACATTAGCTTTACATTCATACTATTGTATTTTGTTTCATTGCAATGATAATAATCCTCTCAACACATTATCATTCAACAACATTTGCTTCCATTCCCTCTGTGTTTTTTTGTTTTTTTTTGGGGGGGGGGGTGGGATGGGGTGGGGTGTACATAGAAGCACTCAGGAGTATATAACAATTCAACAACCAAAGGGTATACCCTGCAAGCCTGTCCCTCGGCCTACAGCACACAGCCCCTAATCCCTCCAGAGTCTCCAGTTGCTCCATCTCTCCATGTCATCCTCTCTGCGTCCATCTCAGGTGTTGCTGCTTCTCTGGATAGGGTCCCTCACTCCACTTTTCTCCCTTGATGGTCCCAGGGTTAAGTGCTCCTGGATTGCAAGATGAACCACTCCCTCCTTTTGTTACACAATGTCTGCCTTAATATTTACAACATTCACAATCAGTCTTGATATCAATTATTCATTTTTGAATGATGAGAGTCTTATCCCTTCCCTGTCTAGACATGTTGGAAACCACTCAGTGGAGATTCTACTTTCCCACACACACTTTGGAAATTTGCTCTCTCTTGAAAGCTTGTAAGCTAGTCATGTCTTACCTTTGTAGCCCCCTCCCCCATTTTGGGTAGCCTATGTCTACATTAAGGATCTCTGGTAGCGTAGTGGTTACACATCAGGCTGAGAACTACAAGGTCAGAAGTTCGAAACTACCAGCTGTTCAACGGGAGAAAGATGAGACTTTCTGCTCCCGTAAAGATTTACAGGCTCAGAAACCCTGTTCAGGGTCACTATGAGTCAGAGCTGACTCCATGGCACATAACAACAACAACAACAACAATGTCTACATTGCCCATCCCTCTCAACTCAGTGTACAGAGGGGGTGAGAATGTTCCTTGCTACAAAGATTCATTCCCTCTTTTAAGCTACTACATACATAAGTATAGGTCAAGTTCTTCAAATTATAGTGGATTGTACTTTTCCCCCAACTTCTTTCTTCCTCTAGTTGAGTTCTGATCATCCAACCTTTGAAGTTAAGACAAATGAGTAGTATCTGCACTTATGGATGCTCTTGTGCATCTCCCCTCACTTCATATAAGCTGGACACTTCACTCTCCACTCTAGTCCTCTGTTGTTATGTCCCTGTCCCTACACTCAGGAGTTCCCAGGTCTTGTTATACTCCTGGCCAACCAGGTCTCAATCCATGTTGGCAGGGGTCCATTAAACGTGGTGGGAATTAGCTCACAATTTCATTGTTCTTTTCCCTCACTTCCCCTTATCAATAGAACCACATGGTCACCAGCAGATTCCATACTTGCTCATGGATTCCCTTTGAGTTTTAGTCTTGTAAGGGGGTTTGCCCTCAGGGGATCTGACCACTTG
Organism: Chrysochloris asiatica; assembly: GCF_000296735.1. NCBI lineage: Eukaryota > Metazoa > Chordata > Mammalia > Afrosoricida > Chrysochloridae > Chrysochloris > Chrysochloris asiatica. Next base: position 661,617 of record NW_006409041.1, on the reverse strand, counting down.
CCTTGATGGCTGCCATGTGAAAAAAATCCCTTGTTCATATAGTAGTCAATCAGACTGCCATTATTGTTTTTTATTTTTTCCTGTTGGTCTTTCTTTCAAGAAGTATCCTCTGGTTTTCTAGCACCCCAGGGTGGTCTGCTTGTCTTTTCAAGTGTAGATTTCCCACCTGAGAAGATTCTGGATGGAATCAGGATTCCTTCGATGGTGTTTGCAATGCAAAGGCTCTGTAGGAAGCCTCTTTCACTGGGTAAGTTTTAGCCCCATTTTAGGTATTCCAATCAGATATAGGCAGAAGACGGACTTACAAGCTTTCTATGGTGATATTTCTGGCTATTCCTTTGGCTCCCCATCAAGTGTCTATTTTACAATGGTATACTAGGAAAACCAAGATTCAAAAAACAGCCAAACATCTTAAAATTACTCCCCCTTTACCCATTTAAACCATGCATCAATCACTGTATCTCAGAGCTCTGTTGTTCCAAGGCTGTGAATACATTATTATTTACCTCTGTCCCACTTAGCCCATGAAAACCTACTTAACTATTCTCCCATCAGCCTTGTTCATCCCTCCCACCCCTGAAGCACCCAAGCTATCCTGTGTCTATTCCTTACCCTGTGCTCCACCTTCCCCTCCCTCCCTTCACCAACCCCATACATTCTGGAAACCAGCAAAGAATTTTCCCCCCTTTTAGTGTAAGTTAATTTCCTTAAACATTTACAATAAAGGTACTTGCAGTATTTTCCCTTTTGGGACTGACTAATTACACTTAGCATAGTGTCCTCAAGGTTCATCCATGTTATGCGATGGCTTGCAGCTTCCTTGTTGTTCTTCAAGGTAGCATATTATTACATTGTGTGTATATACTCTAGTTTGTTTTTCCATTTTTTCATTAATAGTCACTTAGGCTGTATCCATCTTTTTGCTTTTGTGAATAGTGCTGATAAGAACGTTGATGTGCATATATCTAATTGCATTATGGCTCACATTTCTTGTGGATAAATAACAAGTAGAGGAATTGCTAGATCATAAGGTATGTCTTGGATACAATCAAGATGGCAGACTGGGTAGATGTGCAGTGAGGAGTTCCAGCAGCAGCAACACAGAATAGTGGGCCAAGCACGCTCAGGGGATGATTCTAGAACACTGAACCACATATAAAGGAATGTTTAGAAGATTGGGAGGCTTACAGCTAGGAGAATTTGTTGCAAAATCAAGAAATCCTTTGCTTTCTAATTCAGATGCTCAGCTATTCCTGGAGCCTCCATCTTAGCGGAGATCAAGTGGTGGAAGGTTCAGAACAGCCACAAATGCCTGACAGAACTGAGGAGATACAAGTGTGGATATTCATTAATTGGTATCAGTTCATTGGTCTCTCACTCTCTGCATACCTCCATTCTGGTGATTAGAGAGGATACCTGAGCAAATGGACATACCACCCATGGAGGATTCTACTATGCAAGAGACAGATTGCCACAAAACTTAAAGTGACATTTTCCACTAAAAACAAAACTGCCACCACTCATCTGTCAGTTTGTCATACTGTGGTAGCTTGTGAGTTGCTGTGGTTCTGAGGGCTCTGCCACCTGTATTTTAAATGACAAGCAGGGTCACCCATGGTAGACAAGTTTCAGATGAGCTACCAGACAAAGACAGACTAGGAAGAAAGAGTGATAAACTACTTCTGAATCTTTAGTCACTGAAAATCTTATGAATAGCAGAGAAACATTTTCAGATACAGTGCTGGAAAATAAGCCCCTCATGTTGGAAGGCACTCAAAATGTGACTGGGGAAGAGATGCCTCCTCAAAGTGGAGTTGACCCATAACATGAATGAAGTAAAGCTTGTGGGAGAAAAGCCTGCAGAACCTTCATCTGCTGATGGGGCACAACTAAAAATGAAGCAAAACAACTATAAACATCCATTGAAAATCAGAACATGGAATGTACGAAGTAAGAATCTGGGGAAATTGGAAGTTGTCAAAAATGAAATGGAATGCATAAACATTGATATCTTAGGCATTAGTGAGCTGAATTGGACTGGTATTGGTCATTTTAAGTATGACAACCAAATGGTTTATTATGCCGGGAATGACAAATTGAAAATACCAGATCAGTCATGAGGTACAACGCTGTCTGTGATAGGATAATATCCATGCACCTACAGGGAAGTTCAGTCAATACCACAATCATTCAAATTTATGCACCAACCACTAAAGCAAGTGAGGATAAAATAGAAGAATTCTACCAACTTTTTCTATCAGAAATTGATCAAACATGCAATTAAGTAGCAGATTGTGGAACAGAACATCAATAACTCTTATGCAAATTCAAACTGAAGGTGAAGAAAATGAAACAAGTTCATTAGAGCCCAAATATCACCTTGAATATATCCCACCTGAATTTAGAGATCATCTGAAGAACAGATTTGATACATTAAATACTGAAGGCAAGAAGAGTTGTGGGATGACATCAATAATATCATATGTGAAGAGAACAAAAAGTCATTAGCTGAAAGAAGAGAATACCAGAAACATATTTACCTGTGTTTTATTGACTATGCAAAGGCTTTCGATTGTGTGGAACATGACAAACTATGGACAACATTGTGAAGTATGAGTATTCCGAAACACTTAATTGTGCTCATGAGGAATCTGTACCTGGACCAAGAAGCAGTTGTTCAAACAGAATATGGGAACACTGAATGTTTTAAAATTAAGAAAGTTGTGCGACAAGATTGTATTCTTTCACCATACTTATTCAACCTATATGTTGAGCAAATAATACAAGAAGCTGGGTTCTATGAAGAAAAACGTGGCATCAGGATTGGAGGAAGTCTCATTACAACCTATGATATTGTGCTGATACAACCTTGTTTGCTGAACATGAAGATGACTTCAAACATTTACTGATGAAGATCGAAGAGCACAGCCTTTGGTGTGGATTACATCTCAATGTCAAGAAAACAAAAATCCTCACCATTGGACCAATAAACAACATTCTTATCAACAGAGAAAAGATTGAAGTTGTCAAGGACTTTGATCTTCTTGGATCAACTGTCAATAATCACGGAAGCGCCTGACCCAAGCTGTGGTATTTTCAATAACCTCATATGCATGTGAAAGTTGGACAGTGAATAAAGAAGACCATAGAAGAATTGATGCCTTTGAGTTATGGTATTGGAGGAGAATACTAAAAGTGCCCTGGGCTGCCAAAAGAACCAATAGATCTGTTTTGGAAGAAGTGCAACCAGAGTGCTCCTTAGAGTCTAAGATGGCCAAACTTCGTGTTTCATACTTTGGACATATTGTAAGAAGGGAACAATTGCTAGAGAAGGATATCTTGTTTGGTAAAAGAAGAAGACCCCCAACGAGATGGATTGGCCAGGTGGCAGCATCGATGGATGCAAGTATGGCAACAGTAGTGAGTTTGGCCCAGGATCAGACATTGTTTTGTTTTGATGTGCATAGGTTACTATGAGTCAGTGCCTAGTCAATGGCACCTAACAACAACAACAACAACCCTCTGAGTTTGCTGTCCTAATTTTGTTGTGTTCTGTACACTGCTATCTGTTTCCTGAGTTCTGGGTGATGTTGCAACGCCTGTGAATCTCTGGTTGTTGTCTGTTTTTGTTTGTTTTTTGTCCTAAAAACTCCTTGTAGGAAGTTTTGAAACACTGGGTTGCCTTTGACTAAATCACTTAGCTTCTGTTCATCCTGAAATGTTTTGATTGTACTATTGTATTTGACTGACAGTTTTGCTGGGCAGATGATTCTTGGTTGCTTGTTTTTTTCTTTTAGGATTTTATATATGTTTCTCCATTGTCTTCTTCACTGCATGATTTCTCCTAAGAGGTCAGAGCTTAGTCAGATTTGCTTGCCTTTGTAACCCTTCTCTTTTATCTGGCTTCTTTTAGGATTCTCTCCTCGTTATTGATTTTGGAGAGTTTGATTAGGATATGTCTTTGTGATTTTCTTTTGGGTCTACCCTTCCTGAGGTTCATTTAGCTTCTTGAATGCTTATCTTCTCAAACTTCAAGATGTTAGTGAAATTTTCTTCCAGAAGTCCTCAATTGTCTCCTCTGTGGATTTAATGTGTTTCTTCCTGTTTCAGAATGCTAATAATTCTTAAGTTATTCCTCTTCATGTTATCCAATGTGAATCTTAGACTTACTTCCGATTTTTTTTATTTTTTTTTATCCTTTTTACTGCTTCTTCTATCTTAGCAGCATTGAGAGATTTGTCTTCCAGTTGACTGATTCTGGCTTCCATCATTTCAATTCTACTCCTTTGCTCATTCAATGTATTATGCATTGTTGTTGTTGTTAGGTGCCGAGGAGTTGGTTCTGACTCATAGCAACCCTGTACAGGGTTTCTGAGGCTGTAAATCTTTACAGAAGCAGAGAGCCTCATCTTTCTCCCACAGAACAGTTGGTAGTTTCGAACTGCTGACCTTGTGGTTCACAGCCCGATTTGTAACCACTATGCTACCAGAACTCCTGTATTGTCCATAGGTGATATTTTATTATTAATCTTCTTGACCTCTTTTTTCAGGTTTTGAATTATTTCCAGTGCTATATTTATATTGTTTGATTGTTCTTGCAGCACTTTCCTGATGTCTTCTTTATTTTCCTCCACTGCCTTGTGAAGCATTTGGATTTATCTCCATATCGTTCTTCTGAATTCCTTCTTAGGCATATCCAAAGCCTGCTCTTCTTCTAATGGGAAGTCTATGTCTGCCTCCAGCTAGTTTGTCTCAATTACTCTTTTCTTTTTCTGTACATGTGCTCAGATATTTGTTGCTTTTTCTCTAATAGTTAGATGTGTTTTCAATGATTAAATGGATGTATTTTGCTGTGTTGTTAATCTTACTGAGTGTCTCCTGGTGCATGTGATATGGAAATAAGCTTCCCTTTTCAGGTCTCTTATTACTCAACTGCAAGCTATCTTATCAAGTGTAATGCCTAACAGCTGCTTTGGCTTCTGTCTAGATGGTGGGATATTATGGGGTATGCGTGTAGCTTGATTATATGACCACAATTTCTGTCTTTTGGTGTGTAACTTAAGAAAGAAAGCTCCCACCCCTACTAAATGTGTCAGACTGAAAAGACCAAAAACTGAAATAAAGTAAAATAAAAGCATAGACAAAACCCAACACACAAAAATGAAACTCTAGCAAATTGTCCAGTAACACTTGCTGTGGAGGTCAGTGTGTGTTTACAGCAGAAACCTCCAGTGGTGGGTGGGGTTTTCCACACTTTCATGTCTCTCCTCTAGTCACCACCATGGAAGTGTACAGATATTGAGGAATGAATGGAAGGAAGATTGTCCAATATTTTTTATCTCTGAAGGTCATTTAGGTATCTGCATATGCACAGTGTAATTCTCAAAATGACTGTGCTCCTGGATATAGTAGTTGGTGTTGACTTTTGCCTTTTATATTGGGGTTTTATAAGGTACAAATATTGTTTGGCTGTGTAGCCAGACTTACTGTCTTTTAATAGGTAAGGCAGGAATGAAGGGTCCTGCCCAGGTAGGAGAGTCAACTCTCAGAGTCAGTTGTCATAGTGCAAATCTCAGAGTCAAATGTCATAAGAAACAGCCAGAGGATTAGCTTGTGGGACCACTAGGGCTGTCGGGGATTTTCTCTTTGTGCTGTGGGAAAATTGTATTCTGTGGGTAAAATGCTGGACCCTTTGGGGGGTGTGCTCCCACATGCCTGAAGATGCCCGGGCTGGTGAGAGATGATGCAACAGGGGAGACGAAGAAAGAAAAGTGAAAAAGCTGTCACACTTGTTTTTCCATAAGTCACTCCATGGCCTTGGCACTTTGTCACCCTGGAAGTGGCCCTGCCTTCTGATTGCTGCTCAGACTGGAGCCTGCAGGCAGTGTCCTGATCACTTCAGAACTCACCTTGTATTCCCACCATAGTCAGACATCTGCACAGATGGATGCTCAAAACTGTTCCCCCCACAATTTATATCAGATCTAAAGCTTTAGAAGTGTTCTAGCAAAGAGTCTTTGTTTTTTTCACACCTACATCAAGGAGCCTCCACTGCCTGACTCTGCTTCTTCTCTCCCCAAACCGGAAACATCTTGCATGCTATTTTAATGTTATTGTTATATGATTTTGAAAAAAAAATCGTTGGATCACCTTTCTTTTGAATGGGCGTGAATGTGAATTTCTGATGATCTGAGACCAAGAATGTGAATGTGAATTTCTGAGACCACGTGAGGGAAGGGTCAGAACAGCCACAAACAACTCACAGAACTGAGGAGACACAGGTGTGGACATTCTTTTTTTTTTTGGTATCTGACCATTGTTCATTGGTCTCTCACTGATGCGCACCTTCATTCTGATAACTAGAGGGGATACTTGAGTAAATGGATACCCCACCCCCACCCCTGCAGTGATTTACTATGCATGCACACAGATCTCCTCAAAATTCAAAGTGACACTTTCAACATAAAACCAAATGGCCACTAATCATCTGTCAGTTTGTCGTACTGTGGTAGCTTGTGAGTTGCTGTGATTTTGAGGGATATGCCACATATGTTTTAAATAAGTAGCAGGGTCACCCATAGTGGACAGGTTTCAGATGAGTTTCCAGAAAAAGATAGACTAGGAAGAATGAGTGATGAACTATGTCCAAATCTTCAGTCACTCAAAACCTTATGACTAGCAGAGAAACACTGTCAGATACAGTGGCAGAAAATGAGCAACTCAGGTTGGAAGGTACTCAAAATGTGACTGGGGAAGAGATGTCTCCTCAAAGTAGAATTGATCATAATGATATGAATGGAATTAAGTTCGTGGGAGAAGAACCCACATAACATTCATTTGCTGATGGAGCACAACTCAAAATGAAGAGAAACAGCTTTAAACATTCACTGAAAATCAGAACATGGAATGTAATAAGTATGAATCTGGGAAAATTGGAAGTTGTCAAAAATGAAATCGAACTCATAAACATTGCTATCTTAGGCATTAGTGAGCTGAATTGGACTGGTATTGGCCATTTTGAATCTGACAACCACATGTTTGCTATGCAGGGAATGAAAAATTGAAAAGGAATGGTGTTGCATTCATCGTGAAAAAGAACATATCCAGATCAGTCATGAGGTACAATGCTGTATGTCATAGAATAATATCCATATGCCTACAGGAAAGCCCAGTTAATACCACTACTATTCAAATTTATGCACCAACCACTAAAGCCAATAAGGATAAAATAGAAGAATTCTACCAATTTCTTCAGTCTGAAATTGATCAAACATGCAATCAAGATGTATTGCTCATTACTGGTGATTGGAATGCAAAGGTTGGAAAAGAGGAAGTACCAGTAGTTGGAAAATATGGCCTTGGTGATAGAAATGATGCTGGAGAACACATGATAGAATTCTGCAAAACCAATGATTTGTTCATTTCAAATACCTTCTTTAGACAGCATAACTGATGACTATACACATGGACCTCGCCAGATGGAACACATAGAAATCAAATTGCCTACATCTGTGGAAAGATAAAATAGAAAAGCTCCATATCATCAGTGAAGACATGGCGGGGGAAGACTGTGGAACAGACCAACAATTACTCATATGCAAATTAAAACTAAAGCTGAAGAAAATGAAAACAAGTCCACGAGAGCCAAAATATGACTTTGAATATATACCCACCTGAATTTAGAGATCATCTGAAGGACAGATTTGATACATTAAACACTAAAGACTGAAGACCAGAAGAGTTGAGGGATGACATCAAGAACATGATATGTGAAGAGAGCAAAAAGTCATTAAGAAGACAAGAAAAAAGGAAAAGATCAAAATGGATGTCAGAAGAGACACTGAAACTTGCTCTCCATCGTAGAGATGGTAAAGCAAATGGAAGAAATGAGGAGGTCCAAGAGCTGAACAGAAAATTTCAAATATCAGCTTGAGGAGACAAAGCTATTTGTTGGAACCAACTTGATGGCACCTAACAACAACAACAACAAGATGCTGGCCAGCTAGCTGTCTCAAATTTCTTGACATAGAAGAATCAGCAATTACAGTGTTGCATCCATTAATTTAAACATTTCAATTGGTATTCCTCAATTTCTAGATGCTTTTGTGTAACCAATGTTTTCATGCAGCTTGAATTTCTTCCTTTCACACCAGCAGTTCTGGATGATGTGCTTCATTGGTCTTAGTTGTGGATTAGTCTGTTATAACTCAAATAGACTCTGTGAACAACGGAATGAAACACTGTTGGTTCCTGCACAATCTTCACAATAGTAAAGTTTGAGCCCATTGTGGTTTTCACTGTTTCATTCCATTTTGATGGGGGTCTCCCTGTTCTGTGCTGATTCTCTAATTTTCCAAGCATGATATCCAGGGACTGATATCTTCAAATAATATGGTGTACCTTTGTCCTGAAACTGACTTCTTTGTTTATGAACACTTTATAGAGTTCTCTTACAGCAGATTCAGATGGGATCCTATGCTAGTAACTGAAATGCTGGAACATCAATGAATTCATTCCATATAATGACTATTTGTATTCTCTCTGTTTTCCTTAAATATTTCCTGCTTCTTTTAACATGTTGTCCACATATTCTTCCAGTGTTGAAACTCAAAGCTTCATATTTTCCATCATTTCTTTCAGTGAAGAAATACTTTCAGTTTTCTAACTTCAGGTCTTTGCATGTTTCATTATTATTTATTACTTTGCTTCTCAAAAATCCAATTAAAATCTTATATTCCCATCTTTTACTTAATATTTCTACATCTCCCTTCAGCTTCTTTGTGTTCAAGAGCAAGTTTCAGTCTCTTTTGTCATCTATTATAATCTTTTATTTTTCCTGTTTTTATAATGACCTTTTGTTTACTTCAAGTATGTTAGCCTTGATGTCATCTCAAAACACATATGGTTAAATGTTAGAAATTTTTAAATAAAATCCTGAATCTGGAAGTATTTTTATATACTTCACACACTGAATCCTACTAATGCCACAGGTAAAAAATAGTTTTAATATTAATGTGTAAAATGTGGCAGCTGGCATGTTCTTATTATAAAAATAATTATATACACAAACAATTATTAGAAATTATTAAGCACATAACAAAAATTATATTTAAGATGTTATTGAAGAGCTCTGGCTGTTTAGGAGTCTAAAGATAATAAATTCAGGAGAAAATACAGATCTTCTATGAAAAGTAGAGACTGCCTGACAGTTTCCACTCTGAAGGCAAATATCAACCTGTATTTAATCAAAGTGATTTTACTGGTTAAACAAAAACCAGCAGAGATTTTATTGACTGTGTGTGTGGACAAATGGGGTCATCACATGCAGAACTATCTCTACCCTACTTCTCATACATGTAGTGAAATATTTAAAGACTTGACAGCCACAGCTCTCATATATTTTAAATTAAATGTCAATATAATTAATATTTTATTAGATACGTCAATGCAGAAAACTTCTCTTAAAAAGCCTATTTTCATCCATTCACCAGTTATTTTCTTCTAGATTATAATGTTTGTTTATTTGTTCCTTAATCCCTCTGTCTACTGTATGTTGTACATTTGTCTAGATAGCTCATCTCTCATCAATATGCACATATATCTTTGCTATATAGCCACTGATATATACATCAATTTTTCCCTCTGGATTTATCCCTAAGTATAGCTCTGGTAGCGTAGTGGTTACAAATCGGGCTGCAAACTGCAAGGTCAGCTGTTCGAAACTACCAGCTGTTCCACGGGAGAAAGATGAGGCTTTCTGATCCTGTAAAGATTCACAGCCTCAGAAACCCTGTACAGGGTCGCTATGAGTCCCAACCGACTCTACGGCATATAATAACAACAATAGCTACTCATTTTTTTGGTGATAATTGCTATAATCATCTCAGAATTATGTCTGTTTGTTCTCTGACTTTACTATCCTTTCATATGCATCAGTCAACAAATATTCCAAGCTTTAGATAAGGGACTTTACATAGTTTACTAAGATATATTATACATCATTCATTCTGTGATTGTTGTTTTTCAAATTTATTGACTGTAATTTTTCATTTAAACTGAGTAGTTTGAGGATGCTTCAATTGGGAGATTTGATTTAGACTGGACTGATGTGAGCACATCAATCCTTGTTTACTTTGTCATCATTACACACATACTTAGATATATTTATTAAGTCTTGCAATATATATATATATATATATTTATATAACTTATCTTATTTTCTTCCTTAATAGGTAATAATTCTATTATCTTGTGACAAGAACTTTGTAATGCCATTGAACTAACACCAAGTCAAAAATCACTTTGGGGAACATATGCTTTCCATTTCGCAAAACTCCTATTCTAATATTATCTATATAAAATTATCTGATTAATCTCAATGGATAGGTGAGAATATGTATGGTACACAAGTCACTGTAGGGCCTTCATCTATTCTAGAAGTTGCAATTACTGGTTGCTCTTGAGAATTCAGAGGTATAAGTACACTGGTGTCCTCCAAATAGTAATCACCAAGTATTTCACCAGTCATGAGACATGTTTTTTCAGACACTTTAGATAATATGTGCCACTCTGAAGAAGAACTGTCTCTTCCAGAGAACATTAAATGAATTGATAAAAGATGCAATGTCCTTGACTTTATAGTTGTTGTTGTGGCTAACTGTCGTTGATTTGGTTCTGCCTCATAGTGACTTGTATAGGGTTTCTGAGGAGTAGCTGGTGAGTTTGGACCTTGTACTTCAAACCATCCTTGCAGTCCAGTGCTTATAGACAATGCTACAATAAGTGAGAATTTAGGAGCGATACTAATGTCCGATTAAGAAAGAGAATACATTTACTTCTATCTTCAGGTATTCTTGTTTTTGTTTTGTCTTTTTTTTTTAAGTTTCCTTTTCTTTTTAGGTTTACCGTTTTAATATACAAATATAATTGAAAACAATTAAGTTGATTAAAATATATTGTTACTAATAAAATATTATTAGTATGTGTTGTTTTTCTCTCCAGAATCTGTTGTTTTACTTACTATTTAAGCATGCATATTAGAGGAAACAAATATAAAAAGCAGATGTTTAAGACCAGTAAAACAAGTTGTGTTAAGAGTTTTAATTTCGTATGACAATAGTTGGAATCCCCATTTTGATGAATAGTGTTATCTTATCATTTTATCCTTTGGCTCCAGAGAGAAGAGCATGTATGGGAAACAACACAGTCTTTACAGAATTTCTCCTTATGGATATTTCAAGCTCTCGAGAACTCCAAGTCCTGCAAGGTCTCATTTTCTTAGTGATTTATCTGGGAGCCATAGCTGGCAATCTCCTGACTGTTACTGCCATTATGACAGACACACATCTTCATTCCCCAATGTATTTCTTTATAGGTAATTTATCATTTTTAGATTTTTGCTATATCTCAGTAACTGTCCCTAAATCAATTGTGAATAATCTAACGGGCAGCAAGTTGATTTCTCTCAGAGAATGTGCCACTCAAAATTTCCTATATATATTATTTGGATCCACTGAGTTTTTCTTACTTGTGGTCATGTCTTATGACCGCTATGTTGCCATTTGTCACCCTCTGCATTATCAGCTCATTATCACTCAACATGTGTGCATACAAATCTCAGGGGGCGCATGGGCCAGTGGACTAGTGTATTCCTCAATCCACACAGGCACCCTATTCAGACTTCCTTTCACAAAATCCAATGTGATTAACCAGTTTTTCTGTGACATCCCTCAAATCCTTAGCATCTCATCCCAGACTGTACAGTTTTCTGAGACAGTGGCTCTAGCAGTAAGTTTTTGCATTGTTTTATTCTGCTTTATTATCTTATTTGCATCATATGTTAACATATTTTCTACTGTGCTCCAGATGCGATCTTTGGAAGCCAGAAACAAAGCCTTATCCACTTGTTCCCCTCAGATAGCTACTTTTATTTTGTTTATAGTATCTGGATTCTTTGCTTATTTTGGCCCCATGTCAAATACATCGACTATCCAAAGCCTCCTCACGACTATGTTCTACTCCATGGTGTCCCCCTTAGTAAACCCTATCATCTTTAGTATGAGGAACAAGGAGATTAAAAGTGCTCTCAGCAGAATGTTTAATAGATCTTCCAAGGTCCTCTAAAAGAGCTGTTTGTGTGTGTGTGTGTGTGTGTGTGTGTGTGTGTGTTTGTTTTGGACAGGAAATAGTAGTTAAATATACATAGTTTTTACCTTAAAATTCAGATAAAGTTGAAAAACTTTAAACATTTCATCATTTTGAGAAAGAAGGGAGGATATATATAACAGTACATAATCAGTTTAAGAAAAAGTTCTCTTGAATACAATGAATTATTTTTTCTTGTACTCACTTTTTGCAAATATTTTGTGTTAAATATTGTATATGTTGTGCTATTTTACTAATCCATTTGTTGACATAAGTGAAGAAAATCTGTGGCAGTAAATGATTTTCTCGTTTACTTCCATTTTGGACAAAGCATATATGATTACCTAGTACAAAACCATCCCCTATGCAATTTTATATTTTATTTATTTTGTTGGCAATATATGCTTCAAAATATTGCTGTCAATTAGCAATTTTTGTACATATTGTTTAATGATATTGATTATATATAATCAGTTTTAACATTTTTCATTTCTGCTCTAGTTGTTTTTCCTGAGGTATTTTTGACTCATTAACCCAAAACTTGTTTTCTTTGTTATAAAATTATTGTTGTAAATTTGGTCAAATATTGTTGTTACTGAGTGCTCTTCTATAATGCTACACTAGGGCTAATTACTTTTGTTTTAAGCTCAATATTTAAAGCTTATGTTCTTAATTATTTGAGCTAAACTCTTTTTTTTTTTTTGTTTTTATGAAAGTGTTTTTCTTTCAGTGGAATAAATTTTTATTGCATCATGTTTGTTGCATTGAATACTTGAATTTATTTCAGTACATGTATCAATGACCATATAATCTAATATCAATTTAGGTATTACAGGGAAACATACTTATATATTCATATACTTGCATCTAATTTCTATTAGTACACATCATAATATTTATTTCAGAGTTCTGATCATAGATTAAAAATTCAAATTTTCTATTCTGGGAATTAATATTTGGGATAAAAAGACAATTGGTGCACAGTATTGAGTTATAGGTTACACTCTTCTATCCATGGAAAAGATAGAACTGCACAACCTGTAAAATAGGCTATCATAGAACAACTGTTTTAACTATGTTTTAATGTTTAAAATAATTAATCAATTACTGAGACAAAGGATAAAACTATAACTGATGGTTTCTGCATACAGACACTGATATTACGTGAAAATCTTGTGATTATATGAATATACAGGTTTCGTAGGGTAGAAGCTGATAGCAATAGCATCCATTGTATGAAAGCATACCCTAATATGTAGTTCATTATTTCCATCTTGAAGAAAATAGGTTTGTCCTCAATATCCTTAAATGATGCTTTTATAATCAATGTTTTGTAATCCTGAAGTCAGTGTACAATTGAAAAACAAATTATTACATGATTGGAGGAAATTTAAACTTAGTAAAATTTGTTATCATTTCTATGCTTCATAGAAATATAGCTAAACTTCAACGATTCTAATAATTGGTGTTCTATGTGTGGTGACAAACCAGGAATCCAGTAATTAAGAGTTGAAGTGTATCTGTATACCTGAGTTAATGCACTAGACTGCAAAGTGGTTTGAATTGCAACAACAGTGGTTCAAACTTACCAGCCTATTCTCAGAAACCCTATACAGGGTCCTTATGGATCACCACTGACTTGAGGTCACTTAACAAAAACAACAACCAATGACAACACTATTCTAATAATTAAATCTTGAATTAAATAAACACTCTCATTCATGATTTGAATCCTCATTTGGACAAATTTCCCAAGAAGTTCTCCTCCATATGCAATTGTTACATAAGAAAAATTCACATTAAATATGGATATCTGAGAATATTTGTGTGTTTTAAGTAATTGTAATAAAGTTTACTGTGATGTAAAGCTAATTTTGTTTTTTGTTTGTCTAACTCAAATGGGTCAGTGAAAGTTATAGAAATCATTAGTAAGTTTATAATTAAATATGCATTGCCATTTATAACACTTACTACAATTTATTTCTCTATTCCCTAACCTAAGAATAACCGTGCTGCTTAAGTTTCTAGTTTTTCAATACTTCCTCACAGATTTATATTCTCATCAGCATTTTGCTTACTCCATATCCTCACTAAAGGAGTGGGCTAATGAATGTGAGGCTGTGGGCTAATGAATCAGACTGCAAAGTCATTTGAACTGTAGGGTGGGTGGTTCAAGCTCAACAGGTGTGCCTTGGAAACCCTATAAAGGGTTACTATAGGTCCCAATTGACTTGATGGCACTTAACAATAACAACAACCTATCCATATTAAAGCACATTAAGTTCCAGCTATTTCACTATTGTCATCAAGTTGTGTTTTACATTTGCTTAGTTATCTTTTACAAATTGATAGTTTATGAAAATTTCTCATAATTGAAAGACAGAAATTATGGATGTAAAATATGTTTTGCACCATTATATTAGGTTTCTAAATATATCCTTTGATCTGAAAATAATTTACCATTATTTATACCCTATGTTGTTGTTCTTAAGTACCGTGGAGTCGGTTCTGACCCGTAGTGACCCTGCACAGGGTTTCCAAGGCTGGAAATCTTTATGCGAGAAGAATACTTCATCTTTTTCCCATGGAACTGCTGGTAATTTTGAACTGCTGACCTTGAGGTTGGCAGCCCTACTTGTAACCACTACGCTACCAGAGTTCCTTATACCCTATACATATTCTATATTAATTTGGAGAAGGGGAAACTATTTCCATAATATGTGGTTAGACTCTGAAGAGATAATGTAGGATATGCACTTGACCATAAGGTGAGTTTGGATCACAAGGTTGGCATTTCAAATTGACCAGCATGCCTCATAAACCCAATGCAGGGTCTGTATGAGTCAGAACCAACTCAATGACACTTAACAACAAGAATAAAGTGAGTATAGAAATGAAATATAATGATTTTAATCAATTGAATGAATTTTGAGATCTGTCTACATACTATTCTGTTTGAATATAAACATAACATTGAATATTTTTTAAGTAACACCCTCATCACTTTTATCTCTATAAAGTTAAATAATAAAGAAATTCTGTTTTCTCGAGGAGTTGGAAGGATGTGGTTGGATTAAAAATATGTCAATTGAGAATTTCAGCATAAACTGAAAGTAACAGTTCACAGCATGTGAGTTTGGAAGAAAAAATTATTGAGCATCTTCAGGAGAAGTCTGAAGAGCATGGTGTCCCATTAAATGGAAATGTGGTCTGTAAATTTATATAAGAAATTAATTCTATTTGTTTTGCATCTTTGCCTATTGCTCTACTAGTTACTAAGTTGAGAGACAAAGTGTAATACACAAGATAAAAACTGTAGTACACAATGTCTGATTCCATTATGATCCTGACCTAAAATTCCAAGAATTTGATGCTTCTTAAATATATATAAAAGTAGGATAAATTTAATGTAGAAGCAAATTAAATAGCAAATTAAACTAAGATGATATATAAAATTCAATAGACTATTTAGAATGCCAAACAATTGTCATGATATTGTCATGTACTAATTCTGTGTGGAAACTTCCAAACAAAGAAAGAATTTTGAGTTATATAAACAAGAGGGAAAGTTGTTTTAGAAAAGTTGGTAACACAATCCCTGTAATTTTTTTAAGTCCTACGATTTCTATGTTTTCCTGTAGTAAATTGTTGTTTTTATTGTTGTTAAGTGCCATGAAGTTATTTTTAAGTCATATCGACCTTATATAGTGTTGCTGAGGAGTAGATGGTGAGTTTGAACCACAGACTTAGAGGTTCAACTCAACCTTGGGTTTGAGGGCTTATCCTACAGTAAGAAAAAAATTGACATCACTTAACAACAGCAACAACACAATTCTTCCAGGGAGTGTGGGGACTCCGTATTATAAACTCTGGACTGCAAATTACAAGGTCAGCAATTTGAGCCCACCAGCTGATCCATTGGAGAATGTTGAGACTTTCTGCTCCCATAATGATTTTAAACCTCAGAAATCCTATACAGGGTTACTAAGAGATGGAACTGACCCAAGGATATACTAAACAACAACAACAATAAATAATAATTTTTGGAGAAGATTTGCTTTTCCAGGGTTTACCATTGCCTGAGTAATGACACATGTATTGAGAATTTCCATGTCAATTTATAGCCCAAATTTTTAGAAAATAAAGAGTTCTTTTTTGAAGAGGTTAAATATCAGACGAGTATGAGAGCAAGTTGTTTATATTTTGAACTAGGTAGGAGATCAGTGAAATTGTACATTTTAGAGATTATAGTTTTTAATTTTATGAACAGCCTTTAGGGAAATCTGTGTTTTCTCAGTTCAGGTATGTTTTGATATCTTGCATGTAAGAAAAATATCATTTTAACATTTGAATTAACTATGTATGGAAATTCCAGAGGGCTTACAAATTTAAACTTTGATTTGTTGAATTTGAAGACATAGACAATAAAGTAATATGGTGGCACTGAAGGATCAGCAGTGGGCCACAAGTTCTGTTTGAAAGTCAAGGTCAGCAGTTCAAACTCACCAGCTGTTCCTCATACCTGTTCCGTGTACCATATACATGGTTGCTATGAGTCAAAACCAACTGAATGGTATGTAACAACAACAACAACAACAGAATATCACTTACAGCACTTAAATCTTATTATATTATGAAAAATACATCATTGTAGCAAAGAAAAATAAAAGGAATGAATAAGCACTTAGCTTTGGAATCTGCATCAACAGGTCATAGTCCTCTAAAGATTCAAGTTTTAGAAGCTTTGGGAAAATAAGGAAAAAGTTTTATAGAGTCAATATTGACAAGTATTAATTGTATATTCTCAATATTTCCCACAACTATAGTAAAATTATACAGAGAACAACAGTTGGTTTGAAAGGTGGATCTTACATTTTAGTACTTGTAAATGAGTATGAATTGGGACACAGAAGTATGTACGGTACTTCAGGGAAGCCAATATCAGATTGTGTACTGCAATCCCAGAATCTGGGATATCAAGAGAAAGCTCTTCTGATGGACACCTAATATTAACTTCTCATTCAAAGATAATTTATTTTATTGGTCAGTCCAAATATTGAGATGTTTGATTACTCAGCAGAACAGTAGACTATTGTCTACTACTAATTCATTATAATGATACATACTGGAATGAATTAGTAGAGAATATTGCTCCAGTGTCTATTAAAATGAGGTTATATTATGCTGTTGTTTTTGTTAAGTGCTGTCAAATCGGTTCCAACTCTAAGCAACCCTGTACAGGGTTTCTGAAGAGCAACTGGTGAGCTTGAACTGTTGCCCTTGTGGATCTAAACAACTTTGCAATTTAGTGCAATGACTCACAGCACCATACCAGGACTCCTTAGGTTATATTATATGAACATTTAATAAAAACATTATTTCTGTATGCTGATTCAAAGCCAATTGAAGACACTGGAGGATGTCTTTATTTGGTTGGGGAACAGAATTTAGTTTCGAATTGAGCAGCTGTTTGGGCTGAATATTTCCCGGTGAAAGTGGAGTCAGTGACCACTTTTTTTTTTTTTTCTATATTGGTAAATTTCCTTGCCTATCTGTGACGTATTTATGCACATAGCCTTTTTGTTTCCTCAAGCTCTTGGGGCTGTAGTGTCATAAATTTGTGATTTATATTTTGTGAGTTGCTCTTTTTTATAATGTTACACTCCAAGTTTTGGGCAATATTGTGTAACTCCAGAATGTCACCTGGCATGTCAGACTTAAGTTCTGACCAAAAAGATAAGAGACTGGCAGGGTGGAGTATGTGTAAAGAAACAACTTTTTACATTTCTTAAAAGTATTTTATAATCAATCCATTTCTAGTTTGGAAAAAATTGATCATACTATTTTATTTATTTATTTATTAAATAAATGTTTTATTGTGAATTGTGTGATAGTCTACATGGGAGAACATTAGTTTTACATT
>NW_006409041.1:638519-640798 GCF_000296735.1 Chrysochloris asiatica | reverse complement strand
GGACATTGTTTCGTTCTGCTGTGCATGGGGTCACTATGAGTCGGTTCGGACTCGATGGCACCTGACAACAACAACAACAACCCAATACCCAAATTACCCTGTGTCTATTCCCTGCCCTGTCTTCCACCTTCCCCTCCTACCCATATCCTTACCCCTATATCCTATAACCAACTAAGAATCCACTTTAGTGGATTAGTATGGGTTCTTTTTCTTAGTCTTTTACATTAGTGGTCCTATTCAGTATTTTTCCATTTGTGACTGACTAATTTTACTCAGCATAATGCCCTTAAGGTTCCTCCGTGTTAGGAAGTGGCATGCAGCTTCCTTGTTATTTTTCAAGGTAGCATAATACTCCATTGTGTGTATGTACCACAGTTTATCCATTCTTCAGTTGATGGGCACTTTGGCTGGCTCCATCTTTTTGCTATTGTAAATAGTGCAGCTATGAACATTGGTGTGCATATATCTTCCATGTTGTGGCTCATTTGTCTTGTGGGTAGATACCAAGTAGAGGAATTGCTTGATTGAATGGTATTTCTATTTTCAACCTTCTGAGGAAGTGCCATATTTCTTTCTAGGGAGGTTGGACTATTTTGCAGTCCCACAAGCAATGCAGGATTGTCCCAGTCTCTCCACATCCCCACCAGCATTTATTGTCCTCACCTTTTTTAATCTTTGCTGTTATTGCTGGTGTGAGATGGTATCTCATTGTTGTTTTGATTTGCATCTATCTAATGGCTAGTGATCGTGAACATTTCTTCATATGTTTGTTGGCTACCCGGTTCTCCTCTCTGGTGAAGTTTCTGTTCATATTCTGGGCCCATTTTTTGATTGGGTTATTTGTCTTGTTTTTGTAGATGTGTAGTAATTTCCTATATACTTTAGAGATGAGTCTGTTATCCGATATGTCATTGCAGAATATTTTTTCCCAGTCTGTGGGTTCCCTTTTTACTCTCTTGGTGAAGTCTTTTGATGCACACAAGTTTTTAATTTTCAGTGTGTCCCTCTCATCTACTTTGTCTATTTTTCAAAATGTGTGGCAGTCTGAATATTCCCTGAATTAGCAACCTCACGTTCGTCCCTATTTTTTCATTGATGATCTTCATAATTTTAGGATTCACATTTAGATCTTTAATCCATGTTGAGTTCATTTTTGTATAGGGTATGAGGCAAAGGTCTTGTGTCAGTCTTTTACATGTCGCTTTCCAGTTCTGCCAGCACCATTTGTTAAAGACACTGTCTCTTCCCCATGCAATGTGCCAGGACATTTTGTCGAAAATCATTTGGCTTTAAGTGGTTGGGTTAATATCTGGAGTCTTGATTCTATTCCATTGATCAATATCTCTTTTGTTGTACCAGTACCAGGCTGTTTTCAACACCGTAGCCATATAGTAAAGATTGAAATCAGGGACTGAGAGACCTCCAACCTTGTTCTTCCTTTTAAGCAGTGCTTTGCTTAACCTGGGTCTCTTTCCTTTCCATATAAAATTACTAATTGTCTTTTCCATCTCTTTGAAGAATGTTGTTGGAATCTGGATTGGGATTTCATTGTATGTGTAAATTGCTCTATCTAGTATTGACATTTTCACGATGTTGAGTCTTCCTATCCAGGAACATGGTATGTTCTTCCACTTCTGTAGGTCTCTTTTGGTTTCTTGTTTTCTTATCCATTCTTCCACTCTTTGTCTCTTCATTGGTGCATTCAGTCCATTGACATTCAATGCAATTATTGATAAGTATGAATTGATTGCTGACATTATGTTACTTTTTTGGCAGTGCTGATCGTTCTTTGGTTCTGCTTTCTTTCTTGTGTTTGTTTTATGTCTTTTGAGTTGTTTTTGGTTGGTTTCCTCATAGTTTCGCTGTTCACTTGTTCTTCTTGGAAATTCATTTTTATGGTATGTTGTGGAGTGTTAGCTTTCCTTGGGATTACCTTGTAGTCTACTAACTCTTCTCTGCATTTAGGATACTCCATTGTAACCTGTAATTTTCCTGGCATCCTCACCACCTGGTCTTCCATTGCTGCGTTTGTCCCTTCTTTGACATTGATGTGTTTTTGGCCTTCAGTTGATCTCCCCGTTCTTTTGATTTTGTCATTGTAGTCTCATTCTGTTCTGGACTCCGCTATCTGTTGGGTGTGTTCCAGGTGGTATTAGCATATTTGTCAATCTCTGTTTGTTGTCAGTTCTTGTTGGTTCTCTGTCCACAGAACTCCCTTTGGGATGTTTTGAAGTGCTGGGTTGATTTTGATAAAATCTCTCAAATTCTGTTTATCCTGG
>NW_006409041.1:631149-637867 GCF_000296735.1 Chrysochloris asiatica | reverse complement strand
ACTTCTTCCTTATTTTCCTCGATCCCTTTTTGGATTATTTGAATTTGTTTCCATATCATTCTTCTGAATTCCCTCTCAGGCATATCCAAAACCCGCTCCTCCTCCTCTATAAAGCCTTTGTCTGTCTCCAGTTCATTTGTGTCAGCTCCCCTCTTCAGTTTTTGGACATGCTTTGATAAATTTCATTGTTTCTTGTTGGTCATGGTTATTGTTTTGTTATTATTGTTATTAATGTGATCAGGAGATGGGCTTCCCTTTTCATCTGTAATGCATAGCAAATGTTGTTGGGTCTTATCTAAGTGGTGGAGTATTATGTTGTAGTTTGGCTATATGGCCACAATTGCTACTTCTTATGGGATGTAGGAAGGATAAGTTCCCACCTTCAGGAGGGATGTGTGGTCAAAAGACTAAAAGCAGAAGTAATATAAATGCATGGACAGAATTCACCACATTGAAGCAGATATGTGGCTTTGGTTAACTTTTTCTGTTCCCTGTCTCGCTAGCACAACCGCTGGAGGATCCCCGCTGCTAGCTAGGAGTGGGGGCAGAGGGCTTAGTTGCAGCAACAGATGGGGGATTATGGATGATGTCAAAAAGCCACTGCTGACTTTCTCACACTCTCTGTGCTTGGGTGAGCTGCACCTGGCCAATTTTTATTGGGATCTCAAGCCAGGACAGGGAGACTTGGGGCAGGAGAAAGCCATATTGCCTCTTGCCCTTCTGGGAGATGCCACTTTCTGAACGGGTCAGCCCTGGCCCCACCCTTTAAACTCTGCAGTCGCAGGAGCGACCCGCATTCCCTGCAGGAAAGAATCCCAAAATATGCACTTTTCTTTATCCTTGTTAGTGTGGTTTCTCAAAAAATATGAGCCCAGGAGAGTTTATGATACTTTAAAAGCCATGGGACTGGTATATGAATGTTTCCTTTGTGAGACCCCACTGCTAGCTAGGAGTGGGGGGCAGGGAGCTTACCTGCAACAACAGATGAGGGATGATGGATAATGTCAAGAAGGCGCTGCAGACTTTCTCACACTCTCCGTGCATGGGTGAGCTGCACCGGGCCGATTTTTATTGGGATCTCAAGCCAGGGCAGGGAGACTTGGGGCGGGAGGAAGCTATATTGCCTCTTGCCCTTCTAGGAGGCTCCACCTTCTGAACAGGCCGGCCCTGGCCCTGCCATCTAAACTCTGCAGTCACAGAAGCAACCCACGGTCCCTGCAGGAAAGAGTCCCAAAATACACACTTTTCTTTATCCTTATTACCATAGTTTCTAAAAAATGTGAGTCCAGGAGAGTTTATGATTGTTTAAAAGCCATGGGACTGGTCTATGAATGTTTCCTTTGAGAGATCCCACTCATTCCGCCCCTCCCGCCCCCCAGAGAATGTCCCTACCTTTCCTGGTTGTCCTGCCATACCGGAAGTTCGATCATACTGTTTTAGATGGGATTGATTTATTTCACATTCAGTAAGATAAGGAAATACTTCAAGAAGAGGCTTTAAAGACATTTTCATATGTGGAACTTTAGCATGCCTCATGCATATGCTATTTCCATCAAAGTTAGCTTAATCTTCATTTATTGTTGTCCAATAGGCCTTATAAAACCAATCTCAGGCATCCACTTGTATTACTAAAATGCATGCTAACTGATATAATTACAAGAGCCTCAATAAAATTTTCTGCAGCTCTGAAAAAACTGAAAGGATGTTGGTTCATCTGAAGCAAAAATTTGAAGTTAGGTTGAGATGCTATCAGTCCCTAGATACAGACACCATGCTTGGAAAATTAGAGAGTCAGCGAAGAACAGGAAGACCCCAACAAAATGGAATGAAACAATGAAAGCAATAATGGGCTCAAACTTAACTATTGTAAAGATTGTGCAGAATCTGACACTGTTTCATTCTGTTGTTCACAAAGTCAATCTGAGTCAGAACAGACTAAACAATAACTAAGAACAATGAAGCATATGATCCAGAACTGTTGTTGTGAAAGGAAGAAATTCAAGCTGCACTAAAAGCATTGGTTACAGACAAGCATCCAGAAATTGAGGAATACCAATTGAAATATTTCAATTAATGGATGCAGCACTGTAATTGCTGATTCATCTATGCCAATAAATTTGGAAGACAGCCAGCTGGCCAGCATCTAGACCATCAGAAATTCACATTCATGCCCATTCAAAAGAAAGATGATCCAACAAAATTTTCAAATCACAAAACAATATAATTGAAATAGCATGCCAGAAGTTTCCAGTTTGGGAGCAGGAGAAGCAGAGACAGGCAGTGGAAGCTCCTTGGTGTAGGTTTGAAAAAAGCAAAGAATCTTTGCTGAAACAATTCCAAAACTTTAGATCTTATGTAAAGTGTGGGGGGAGCAGTTTTGATGTCTGTCTGTGGTGGGAATACACAGTGAGGTCTGAATTGATCAGGACACTGCCTACAGGACCCTCAGTCTGGGCAGCAATCAGAGGGTGGGGCCAAAGCCAGGCTGACACAGAACCAAGGGTACAGAGTGACTTATGGAAAAAGAAGTGTGATGGCTTTTTTTCATTTTTCTTTCTCCCTCTCCCCTGTCGTATCCTTTTTGCCCAGCCAAGCCATCTTCAGGAGGGTAGGAGCACACTCCCAAAAGGGTCCAGCATTTTGTTGACAGGATACAATTTTCCCACAGCACAAAGGGAAAACCCCTGACAGCCCCAGCGGTCCCACAAGCTAATCCTCTGGCTACTTCTTACGACATCTGACTCAGAGATTTGCACTAAAGTTGATTCTCCTACCTGGGCAGGTCCCTTCATTCCTGCCTTACCAAATAAAAGACAGCAAGTCTGGCTGCACAGCCAAACAGTATTTGCACCTTGTAAAACCACAATATAAAAGGCAAAAGCCAACACCAACTACTATATACAGTTATTTTGAGAATTATTCTGTCATACACAGATACTTAAATGACTTTCGGAGATAAAAATAATAGATAATATTTCTTTCATTCATTCCTCAATAGCTATCTGCACACATCCACGGTAGTGACTAGAGGAGAGACGTGAGAGAGTGGAAACCCCACCCACCACTGGAGGTTTCTACTGTGAATGCACACTGACCTGCACAGCAAAGGTTATTGGACAGTATGCTAGGGTTTTGTTTTTGTGTGTTTGGTTTTGTCTGTACTTTTATTTTGTTTTGTTTCTGTTTTTGGTCCTTTTGATCTTACTCATTTCCTAGGGGTGGGAGCTTTCTCTCCCTAAGTTACCCAAGAGGAGACAGGAATTGTGGTCATATAGTCAAGTAACAAGCATATCCCATAATATCCCACTGTCTAGACAGGAGCCAAAGCAGCTGGTAGGTATTACACAGATACCCAACTCTTGATAAGATAACTTGCAGTTGAGTAATAAGAGACATGAAAAGGGAAGCCTATCTCCAGATCACATCCATGAGGAGACACTCAGTAAGCTTAACAACACAGCAACATACATCCATAAATCATTGAAAACACATCTAACTATTGTAGAAAAAAACAACAAAAGATCTGAGCACATGTCCAGAAAAAGAAAAGAGTAATTGAGACAAACTAGCTAGAGGCAGACATAGACTTCCCATTTGAAGAACAGGCTTTGGATATGCCTGAGAAGGAATTCAGAAGAATGAATATGGAGATAAATCCAAATGCTTCACAAGGCAGTGGATGAAAATAAAGGAGTCAGGAAAGTGTTGCAGGAGCAATCAGATAAAATATATATAGCAGTGGAAATAATTCAAAACCTTCAAAAAGATGTCCAGATTATTAATAATAAAATATCAGCTATGGGCAATACACTGAATGAACAAAAGAGTAGAATTGAAGAGATGGAAGCCAGAACCAGTGAACTGGAAGACAAATCTCTCAATACTGGTAATATAGAAGAAGAAGCAGAAAAAAGGATTTAAAAAAATCTGAAGAAAGTCTAAGATTCAAATCTTCTGTTCATGTCTTTTATTTAATATTTCTACATTTCCCTTCAGCTTCTTTGTGTTCAAGAGCAAGTTTCAGTCTCTTTTGTCATCTTTTATAATCTTTTATTTTTTCCTGTCTTTATAATGACATCTGTTTATTTGAAGTATGATACACTTGAAGTCATCTCCCAAAACATATGTTTAAATGTTGGAAATTATTAAATAAAATCCTGAATTTGGAAGTACATTTATAAACTTCACACATTGAATCCTACTAATGTCAGAGGTAAAAAAGTTTTAATATTAATATGTAAAATGTGGCAGTTGACATGTGTTTATTATAAACAAAATTATATACACAAACAATTGTTAAAAATTATTAACCACATAAAAAAATATATTTAAGAAGCTATTGAAGAGCTTTGGCTGTTTAGGAGTCTAAAGTTAATAAATTCAAGAGAAAATCCAGACCTTCTATGAAAAGTAGATAGTGCATGACAGTTTCCCCCATGAAGGCAAACGTCAACCTGTATTTAATCAAAGTGTATTTACTAGGTAATCAAAAACCAGTAGAGATTTTATAGACTGTGTGTGTGAACAAATGGGGTCATCACATGCAGAACTATCTCTACCCTACTTCTCATACACGTAATGAAATATTTAAAGACTTGACAACCACACATCTCATATATTTAAAATTAAATGTAAACTTAATTAATGTTTTATTAGGTACTTCAATGCAGAAAAACTCTCTTATAAAGTATATTTTTCCCCAATGCTCTACTTATTTTCTTCTAGACTTATAATGTTTGTTATTTGTTCCTTAAGCACTTTGTTCACCTTTTCTGTGTTATACATTTGTCTTGATATGTATCTCTCATCAATATGCTCATATGTCTTTGAGATATATCCATGGATATTTACATCAATCCCCCCCCCACCCCCGGGTGTATCCCTAAGTATTGCTACTTATGCCATATTGTTTAGTAAGTCGGGAATGACAAATTGAAGAGGAATTGTGTTGCATTCATTGTCAAAAAGAACATATCCAGGTTAGTCATAAGGTAAAATGCTGTCTGTGATAGGATAATATCCATGCTCCTACAGGAAAGCCCAGTTAATACCACTAATATTCAAATTTATGCACCAAACACTAAAGCCAGTGAGGATGCAATAGAAAAATTTTACCAACTTCTTCAATCTGAAATTGATCAAAAATGCAATCAAGATGTATTGATTATTACTGGTGATTGGAATGCAAAGTTTGGGAGCAAAGAGGAAGGATCAGTAGTTGGAAAATATGGCCTTGGTGATAGAAATGATGCTGTACAACATATGATAGAATTCTGCAAAACCAATGATTTGTTTATTTCAAATACCTTCTTTAGACAGCATAAACAATGATTATATGCATGGACCTCA
The DNA here is from genome assembly GCF_000296735.1 of Chrysochloris asiatica. NCBI lineage: Eukaryota > Metazoa > Chordata > Mammalia > Afrosoricida > Chrysochloridae > Chrysochloris > Chrysochloris asiatica. The sequence continues at coordinate 632,518 of NW_006409041.1, read as the reverse complement.
CAAGATGGAATACATAGAAATCAAACTGACTACATCTGAGGAAAGAGATGATGGAAAAGCTCCATATCATCAGTCAAAACAAGGCCAGGAACAGAATGTGGAACAGACCATAAATTACTCATATGCAAATACAAACTGAAGCTGAAGAAAATGAAAACAAGTCCATAAGAGCCAAAATATGACCTTGATTATTCCCACTTGAATTTAGAGATCATCTGGAGAACAGATTTGATACTTTAAACACTAAAAACTGAAGACCTGAAGAGTTGCGAGATGACATCAAGAACATCATACAAGAAGAGAGCAAAAAAATTATTGAGAAGACAAGAAAGAAGGAAAAGGTCAAAATGGATGTCAGAAGAGACACTGAAACTTGCTCTCCAGCATAGAGATGCTAAAGCAAATGGTAGAAATGAGGAGGTCCAAGAACTGAACAGAATATTGCATAGATCAACTCGAGAAGATAAAGCCAAATATTACAATAATATGTGCAAAGATCTGGAATCAGAAAATCAAAAAGAAGAATACGTTCAGCATTTCTCAAGCTGGAGGAACATAAGAAGAAAATTCAAGCCTTGACTTTTGTTATTAAAAGATTACCTGGTAAAATTATTGAATGACGTAGAAAGCATCAAGAGAAGATGGAAGGAATACACAAAGTCACTATACCAAGAGGAAATGGTTAATGTTCAAACATTGCAATAGGTAGCATATGATCAAGAGCCAATGATACTGAAGGAGGAAGTCCAAAGTGCATTGAAGGAATTGGCAAAGAACAAGGCACAAGGAATTGATGGAACAAAAATTGAAGTTGTTCAAGAAAGTGAGGCGGCACAGGAGGCACTCACTTATCTATAACAAGAAATTTGGAAGACAACTATCTGGCAAACTGATGGCAAGAGATCCATATTTTTACCCATTCCAAACAGTGGTGACCCAATAGAATGGGGAAATCATCAGACAATCTCTTTGATATCCCATGCTAGTAAAGTTTTGTTAAAGATAATACAGAAACAGTTGCAATCATACATTGATAGAGAACTTCCAGAGGTTCAAGTCTGATTCAGAAGATGCCATGGAATGAGGGATATCATTGCTGATGTCCGATAGGTCTTGGCTGAAAGCAGATAATATCAGAAAGATGTTTACCTGTGCTTTATTGACTATGCAAAGACTTTCGATTGTGTGAATCATGACAAGCTATGGGCAACATTGTGAAGTATGAGTATTCCAGAACACTTAGTTGTGCTCGTGAGGAGTTAATACCTAGACCAAGAGACAATTGTTAGAACAGAACATGGGAACACTGAATGGTTTAAAATTAAGAAAGGTGTGTGACAAGGTTGTATTCTTTCACCATACTTATTCA
>NW_006409041.1:618791-630480 GCF_000296735.1 Chrysochloris asiatica | reverse complement strand
GGTTCCGACTCGATGGCACCTGACAACAACAACAACATTGCATTAAGTAAATCTGCCGCACAAGACCTTTTTAAAGGTGCACCTGACCCAAGCTATGGTATTTTCAATAACCTCATATGCATGTGAAAACTGGACAGTAAATAAGGAAGACGGTAGAAGAATTGATGCCTTTGAGTTATGGTGTTGGAGGAGAATATTGAAAGGGCCATAGGCTGCCAAAAGAACCAATAGATCTGTTTTGGAAGAAGTACAGTCAGAGTGCTCCTTAGAGGCCAAGATGACCAAACTTGGTCTCTCATACTTTGGATATATTGTCAGGAAGGACCAGTCACTTGAAAAGGATATCATGTTTGTTAAGGTCAGAGAAAAAGAGGAAGATCCCCAAAGAGATGGATTGGCCAAGTGGCAGCATCGACGAACTCAAGTGTGGCAACAGTAATAGGTTGGCCTAGGATCGGGCAGTATTTTGTTCTGCTGTGCATAAGTTTATATTGGGTCGGTACCGACTCGATGGCACCTAACAATGATAAAAACATTGCTACTCATTTTTTTGATGAGAATTCCTATGATCATTTCAGAATTGTGTCTGTTTGTTCTCTGTCTTTACTATCCTTTCATATGCATCAGTCAACAAATGTTCCAAGCTTTAGATAAGGGACTTTATAAAGTTTAGTAATATATATTACACCTCATTCATTCTTTGATTGTTGATTTTCAAGTTTATTGACTGTCATTTATCATTTAGACAGTACTTTGTGGCTGCTTCAATTGGAATGACTTGTTTTAGACTGGACTGATGAGACCACATCAATCTTGTTTTACCTTGTCATCATAACACACACATTAGATATATTTATTATGTCTTGTAATATATATATAATTTTCCTCCTGAACAAGTTATAATTCTATTATCCTGTGACAAGAACTTTGTAATGCCATTGAGCTAACACTGAGCCAAAAATCACTTTGAGGAATGTATGATTTCCATTTCGCGAAACTCCTATTCTAATGTTATCTCTATAAAATTATCTAATTAATCTCAATGGATAGGTGAAAATATGTATGGTACACAAGTCACTGTAGGGCCTACATCTATTCTAGAAGTTGCAATTACTGGTTGCTCTTGAGAATTCAGAGGTATAAGTATACTGGTGTCCTCCAAATAGTAATCACCAAGTATTTCACCAGTCATGAGACATATTACTTCAACAGTTTAGATAATATATGCCACTGTGAAGAAGAACTGTCTCTTCTAGGGAATGCTAATTGAATTGATTAAAAAATGCAAGGTTCTTCATTTTATAGTTGTTGTTGTTGCTAAGTGCCGTTGTTTTGGTTCTGACTCATTGTAACCCGTATAGTGTTTCTCAGAAGTAGCTGGTGAGTTTGGACCTTGTATTTCAAACCATCCTTGCAGTACAGTGCTTATGGACAGTGCCAAAATAAGTGAGAGTTTAAGAGAGATACTAATGTCAGAGTAAGAAAGAGAATGCATTCACTGTAAGTTTATTATTTTAATATATAAATATAATTGAAAACATTGATTAGAACATATTGGCACTAATGCAATATTATTAGTATATGTTGTTTTTGCTCTCCAGAATCTGTTGTTTTATATATTATTTAAGCATGCATATCGGAGGAAACAAATATAAAGAACAGGTATTTAAGAGCAGTAATCCAAGTTGTGTTAAGAGTTTTAATTTTGTATGACAATAGTTGGAATCCCCATTTTATCCTTTGGCTCCAGAGAGAAGAGCAAGTATGGGAAACATCACAATCTTCACAGAATTTCTCCTTATGGATATTGCAAGCTCTCGAGAACTCCAAGTCCTGCAAGGTTTAATTTTCTTAGTGATTTATCTGGGAGCCATAGCTGGCAATCTTCTGACTGTTACTGTCATTATGACAGACTCATATCTTCATTCCCCAATGTACTTCTTTATAGGCAATTTATCATTTTTAGATTTTTGCTATATCTCAGTAACTGTTCCTAAATCAATTGTGAATAATCTAACGGGCAGCAAATTAATTTCTCTCAGAGAGTGTGTCACTCAAACTTTCCTGTATCTATTTTTTGGATCCACAGAGTATTTTTTGCTTGTGGTCATGTCTTATGACCGCTATGTTGCCATTTGTCACCCTCTGCATTATCAGCTCATTATCACTCGATGTGTGTGCACACAAATCTCAGGGGGCGCATGGGCCAGTGGACTGGTCTATTCTGCAATCCACACAGGCACCGTATTCAGACTTCCTTTCACAAAATCCAATGTGATCCACCAATTTTTCTGTGACATCCCTCCAATCCTAAGCATCTCATCTAAGTCTGTTCAGCTTTCTGAAACAGTAGCCCTTGCAGTAAGTTCCTGCATTGTTTTATTCTGCTTTGTTATCTTATTTGCCTCATACGTTAACATATTTTCTACTGTGCTCCAGATGCGATCTTTGGAAGCCAGAAACAAAGCCTTATCCACTTGTTCCCCCCAAATAGCTACTTTTATTTTGTTTATAGTATCTGGATTATTTGCTTATTTGGGCCCCATCTCAAATGCGTCGACTATTAGAAGCCTCCTCACGACTATGTTCTACTCCATGGTGTCCCCCTTAATAAACCCTATCATCTTTAGTATGAGGAACAGGGAAATTAAAAGTGCTCTCAGCAGAATGTTTAATAGATTTTCCAAGGTTCTCTAAAGAGCTGTTTTTTGTGTGTGTTTGTGTTTGTTCTTCTTTTTTTTTTTTGGACAGGGAATAGTTAAATATACATATTTTTTACCTTAAAATTCTGATAAAGTTTAAAAAAATTAAACATTTCTTCAATTTGAGAAAGAAGGTTGGCTATATATAACTGAGAAGTGCATAATCAGTTTAAGAAAAAGTTCTCGAGTACAATGAATTATTTTTTCTTGTACTTACTTTTTGTAAATATATATGTGTTAAATATTAGATATGTTGTATTATTTTACTAATCCCTTTGTTGACGTAAGTGAAGAAAATTTGTGGCAGTAAATAATTTTCTCATGCTTACTTCCATTTTTGACAAAGTTTGTATGAAGACTCATGATTATCTAGTAAAAATCATCCCGTAGATTATTTTATGTTACATTATTTTTGTTGGCAATATATGCTTGAAAGTATTGCTGTCATTCAGCAATTTCTGCAAGTTTTGTTTAATGACATTGACTATATATTTTTCATTGTTTTAACATTTTTCATTTCTGCTCTAGTTTTTTTTTCCTGAGTTATTTTTGACTCACTAACCCCAAACTTGTTGTCTTTGTCATAAATTTATTGTTAATTTGGTCATATATTGTTGTTGCTGAGTGCTTTTCTATAGAGCTACACTAGGACTAACAACTTTTGTTTCAAGCTCAATATTTAAAGCTGATGTTCTTAATTTTTTTGAACTAAACTGTTTTTGTGTTTGTTTTTATAAAAGTGTTTTTTTCTTTCAGTGGAATAAATTTTTATTGTATCATGTTTATTGCATTGTATTCTTGAATTTAGATCCTTTATTTCAGTACATGTATCAATGACCATATAATCTAATATTAATTTAGGGATTACAGGAAAACATACTTAATATATTCATGTACTTGCATCTATATTTGTATTAGTTCACATTATAATATTTATTCAGAGTTCTCATCATAGATTTAAAGTTCAAAATTTCCATTCTGTGAATTAATATTTGGGATAAAAAGAAAATAGGTACACAGTATTGAGATAGAGGTTACTGTCTTGTATCCATGGAAAATATGGAGCTGCAAAACATGTAAAACAGGCTACCATAGAACAACTGTTTTAATTATGTTTTAATGTTTAAAATAATTAATCACTTACTGAGACAAATGATAAAATTATAACAGATGGTTTCTGCATTCAGACACTGATATTACATGAATATCTTGTGGTTATGTGAATATACAGGTTTCATAGAGTAGAAGCTGATAGCAATAGCATCCATTGTAAGAAAGCATACCCTAATATGTAGTTCATGGTTTCCATCTTGAAGAAAATAATTTTGTCCACAATACCCTTAAATGATGGTTTTTATAATCACTGTTTTGTAATCCTGAAATTAGTGTACAGTTGAAAAAATTTATTACAGGATTGGAGGGAATTTAAAATGAGAAAAATTTGTTATCATTTCTATGATTTACAGAAATATAGCTAAACTTCAACTGTTCTAATATCTAGTGTCCTATGTGTGGCGACAAACCAGGTGTCCAATTATTAAGAGTTGAAGTTTATCTGTATACCTGGGTTAGTGCACTGGACTGCAAAGTAGTTTAAATTGCAAGGTCAGTGGTTCAAACTCGCCAGCCTTTCCTCGGAAACCCTATAAAGGGTTGTTATGGGTCACTACTGACTTGAGGTCACTTAACAAAAACAACAACAACCATTGACAACACAATTCTAATAATTAAATCTTGAATTAAATAAACACTCTTATTCATTATTTCAATCCTCATTTGGACAAGTTTCCCAAGAAGTTCTCCTCCATATATAATTGTTACATAAGAAAAAATTCACATTAAAAATCTGTGAATATGTGTGTGTTTTAACCAATTGTAATAAAGTTTACTGTTATGTAAAGCTAATTTTGTTTTTTGTTTGCCTATCTCAAATGGGTCAGTGAAAGTTATAGAAATCATTAATAATAACTTTATAATTAACTTTTGCATTGCCATTTATAACACTTACTGCAATTTATTTCTCTATTCCCTAACACAAGAATAGCTATGCTGTTTCAGTTTCTTGTTTTTCAATACTTTCCCACATATTTATATTCTCATCAGCATTTTGCTTACTCCATATTCATACTAAAGGAGTCCTGGTGTGGGGTTCTTGGCTAATGCATCAGACTACAAAGTCCTTTGATCTATAGGGTGGGTGGTTCAAGCTCACCAGGTATTCCTTGGAAACACTACCCATGGTTGCTATAGGTTCCAATGGACTTGATGGCACTTAACAATAACAACAACATAGCTAAACCCTGCTCAGGGTTTCTGAGGTTGTAAACCTTAATGGGAGCAGATCACCTCATCTTTCTCCCGTGGAACTGCTGGTAATTTCTAACTGCTGACCTTAAATTTGGCAGCCTGACTTATAACCACTGCACTACAAGAGCTCCTTATACCCTATATATATTCTTTATTAATTTGGAGCAAGAGAAACTATTTCCATAATATGTGGTTAATACATATCTGAAGAGATAATGTAGGATATGCACTTGACCATAAGGTGAGTTTGGATCACAAGGTTGGCATTTCAAATTGACCAGTATGCCTCATAAACTCAATACAGGGCCTGTATGAGTCAGAACCAACTCAGTGGCACTTAACAACAAGAATAAAGTGAGTATAGAAATGAAATGTAATGATTTTAATCAACTGAATGAATTTTGAGATCTGTCTACGTCCTATTCTGTTTAAATATAAACATAATGTTGAATACTTTTAAGTAACACCCTCTTCGTCACTTTGATCTCTATAAAGTTAAATAATCAAGAAGTTCTGTTTCCTCGAGGAGTAGGAAGGATGTGATTGGATTAAAAGTATGTTGGCTGTGAATTTCAGTATCAGCTGAAGGTAACAATTCACAGCATGTGAGTTTGGAAGAAAAAAAATATTGAACAACTTCAGGAGAAGTTTGAAGAGCATGGTGTCCCATTAAATGGAAATGTGGTCTGTAAATTTTTATAAGAAATTAATTTCATTTGTTTTGCATCTTTGCCTATTGCTCTATTAGTTACTGAGTTGAGAGACAAAGTGTAACAGACAAGAGACAAACTGTGGTACACAATATCTGATTCCATTATAATCCTGACCTAAAATTCCAAGAATTTAATGCTCCTTAAATATACCAAAAAATACAACAACAACAAAATAGAAGGGGCAGAAATAGCAAATTAAAGTGAGATGATAAATAAAATTCAGTAGACTATTTAGGATGCCAAACAATTGTCATGATACTGTCATACACAAATTCTGTGGGGAGACTTAGAAGGAAAGAAAAAAAATTGAGGTATCTAAACAAGAGGGAAAGCTGTTTTAGAAAAATTGCCAACACAGTCCCTGCAATTTTTTTTTAAGTCCTAGGATTTCTATGTTTTCCTGTGATAAATTGTTATTGCTGTTGTTGTTGAGTGCCATTAAGTCATTTTTAACTCATAGCAATTCTGTATAGTGTTGCTGAAGACCAGCTGGTGAGTTTGAATCAAAGACCTTGAGGTTCAACTCAACCTCGGGGTTGAGGGCTTATCCTACAGTAAAAAAAAATTTTGGCATCACTTAACAACAGCAACAACAAAATTCTTCCAGGGAGTGTGGGGACTCCATATTATCAATTCTGGACTGCAAATCTCAAGGTCAGCAGTTTGAGCCCACCAACTGCTCCATTGAAGAAAGTTGAGACTTTCTGCTCCCATGATGATTTAAAACTTCAGAAACCCTATACAGGGTCACTATGAGATGGAACCGACCCAAGGACACTAAACAACAACAATAAATAATAATTAGTGGAGAAGATTTGCTTTCCCAGGGTTTATCATTGCCTGAGTAATGACGTATGTATTGGGAAATTCCATGTCAATTCATAGCCCAAATTTTTAGTAAATAACGAACTCTCTTTTGAAGAAGTTAAATATCAGATGAGTATAAGAGCAAGTTTTTTATATTTTGAACTAGGTAGGAGATGAGTGAAATTGTACATTTTAGAGATTATAGTTTTTAATTTTATGAACAGCCTTTAGGGAAGTCTGTGTTTTCTCAATTCAGGTATGTTTTGATATCTTGCATGTATGAAAACAATTATACTAATATTTGAATTAACTATGTATGGAAATTCTAGATGGCTTACAAAATTTAAAGTTTGATGTGTTGAATTTGAAAAAATAGAAAATAAAATAACATGGTGGCACTGTAGGATCAGCAGGTAAGCCACAAGTTCTGTTTGAAAGTCAATGTCAGCAGTTCAAACTTATCAGCTCTTCCTCAGATATCATATATACAGTCACTATGAGTCAGAACCAACTGAACGATACTAAACAAGAACAACATATCACTTACAGCATTTAAATCTTCTTATTATATTATGAGAAATGTATCATTGTAGCAAAGAATGAGTAAGCATTTAGCTTTGGAATCTGCATCAATAGGTCATAGTCCTCTAGAGATTCAAGTTTTAGAAGCTTTGGAAAATAAGGAAAAGGTTTTATAGGGTCAATATTGACAACTATTAATTGTATATTCTTAATATGTCCCACAACTACAGTGAAATTGTACAGAGAACAACAGGTGGTTTGCAAGGTGAATCTTACATTTTAGTACTTGTAAAAGAGTATGAATTGGGACACAGAAGTATGTAGGGTAGTTCAGGGAAGCCAACATCAGATTGTGTACTGCAATCCCAGAATCTGGGATATCAAGAGAAAGCTCTTCTGATGGACACCTAATAGCAACTTCACATTCAAAGATAATTAATTTTATTGGTCAGCCCAAATACTGAGATATTTGATTACTCAGTGGAACAGGAGAATATTCTCTACTATTAATTCATTCCAGTGATACATACTTGAATGAATTAAAAATAGAAAATATTGCTCCAGTGTCTATTAAATGAGGTTATATATTATGCTGTTGTTTTTGTTAATTGCTGTCAAATTGGTTCCGACTCCTAACAAACCTGTAAAGGGTTTCTGAAGAACAACTGGTGAGCTTAAACTGTTACCCTTGTGGATCTAAACAACTTTGCAATTTAGTGCAATGACTCACAGCAGCATACCAGGACTCCTTACTACATGAACATTAAATAAAAGCATTATTTCTCTATGCTGATTCAAAGTCAATTGAAGACACTGGAAGATGTCTTTATTTAGTGTGGGAAACAGAATTTAGTTTTTAATTAAGCAGCTGTTTGGGCTGAATATTTCCCCGTGGAAGTGGAGTCAGTGACAAATTATTTTTATTTTTTTGCAATATTGGCAAATGACCTTGCCTATCTGTGATGTATTTATGCACATAGCATTTTGTTTTCTCAAGCTCTTGGACTATAGTTTCATAAATTTGTGATTTATGTTTTGTGAGTTGCTCTTGTTTTTAATGTTACACTCAAAATTTTAGGCAATGTTGTATAACTCCAGAGTGTCAACTGGCATGTCAGACTTTAGGTCTGACCAAAAAGATAGAGACTGGCTGAGTGGAGTATGTGTAAAGAGTCAACTTTTTATGTTTCTTAGAAGTATTTTATAATCAATCCATTTCTAGTTAGGACAAAATTGATCATACTATTTTAGATGGGATTGTATTATTTCACATTCAGTAAGATAAAGAAATATTTTAAAAAGAGGCTTTAAAGACTTTTTAGTATGTGGAAATTTAGCATGCCTCATGTACATGCTATTTCCATCAAAGTTAGTTTAATCTTTGTGAAACCAATCTCAGGCAACCACTTGTATTACTAAAATGTATGCTAACTTATATAATTGTTGTTGTTGTTGTTGTTGTTAGGTGCCATTGAGTCGGCACCGACTCATAGTGACCTTATGCACAGCAGAACAAAACAATGTCTGATCCTGGGCCAACCTTACTACTGTTGCCACACTTGAGTCCATCGATGCTGCCACTTGGCCAATCCATCTCGTTGGGGGTCTTCCTCATTTTTTCTGACCCGCCATCTTACCAAACATGATATCCTCTCTAGCGACTGTTCCCTCCTGACAATATGTCCAAAGTATGAGAGATGAAGTTTGGCCATCTTGGCCTGTAAGCAGCAATCTGGCTGCGCTCATTCAAAAAAGATCTATTGGTTCTTTTGGCAGCCCATGGAACATTTAGTATTCTCCTCCAACACCATAACTCAAAGGCATCAATTCTTCTACGGTCTTCCTTATTCACTGCCTTAATAAAATTTTCTGTAGCTCTGGAAAACCTGAAAGGATGTTGATTCATCTGAAGCCAAAATTTGAAATTTAGTTAGGTTGAGATGTTAGAAGTGAATCAGGGACTTAACAAAAGGAAGAAGGTGGATATATGATTGTTGTTGTTGTTAAGTGTCGAGTCAGTTCCAAACCATAGTGACCCTATATAGGGTTTCCAGAAGCATGTGGTGAGCTTGACCTTACAGTTCAAATAGAATATGTAAGAAATACACAGAGTCACTGTACCAAAAGGAAATAGTTAATGTTCAACCATTGCAAGAGGTAGCATATGATCAAGATCCAATGATACTGAGGGAGGAAGTCCAAAATGCATTGAAGGAATTGGTAACGAACAAGGCACCTGGAACTGATGGAATAAAAATGAAAATCTTTCAATAAAGTGGGGCGACACAAGAAGCACTCACTCATCTCTGCCAAGAAAGTTGGAAGACAACTATCTGGCCGACTATTTGGAAGAGATCCATATTTGTGACCATTCCAAAGAGAGGTGACTAATGGAATGCGGAAATCATCGGACAGTCTCTTTGATATCTCAAGCAAGTAAAGTTTTGCTAAAGGTAATACAGAAATGGCTACAATCATACACTGACAGAGAACTTCCAGTGGTTAAAGCCGGATTCAGAATGAAATGAGAAATATCATTGCTGATGTTCAATAGATCTTGGCTGAAAGCAGACAATATCAGAAAGATGTTTACCTGTGCTTTATTGACTATGCAAAGACTTTTGATTGTGTGGATTATGACAAGCTATGGACAACATTTTTAAGTAAAAGTATTCCGGAACACTTAATTGTGCTCATGAGGAATTAGTACCTGGACCAAGAGGCAATTGTTCAAACAGAACATGGGAACACTGAATGGTTTAAAATTAAGAAAGGTGTGCGACAAGGTTGTATTCTTTCACCATACTTATTCAACCTGTATGCTGAGCAAATAATCTGAGAAGCTGGGTTCTATGAAGAAAAATGTGGCATCATGATTGGAGGAAAACTCATTAACAACCTGTGATAATCAGATGATACAACCTTGGTTTTTGAAAGTGAAGAGGATTTAAAGCACTTACTGATTAAAACCAAAGAGCACAGTCTTCGGTATGGATTACATCTCAATGTAAAGAAAATAAAAATCCTCACCACTGGACCAATGAACAACATTGTTTTAAACAGAGAAAGGTTTGAAGTTGTCAAGGACTTCATTCTCCTTGGATCAACTATCAACACTCATGGAAGCAGCAGTAAAGAAATCAAATGACGTATTGCATTAGGCAAATCTGCTGCATAAGGATCTTTTATAGTTTTGAAGAGCAAAGAAGTCAGTTTGAGGACTAAGGTGCACTTGACCCAAGCCTTGGTATCTTCAGTAAACTCATATGCTTTGAACGCTGGACAATGAATAAAGAAGACTGTAAAATAATTGATGCTTTTGAGTTGTGGTGTTGGATGAGAATATTGAAAGTTCCATGGGTTGCCAAAAGATCCGTTTTGGAAGAAGTGCAGCCAGAGTGTTCCTTGAAGGCCAGGATGGCCAAACTTCATCTCTCATACTTCGGACACATTGTTAGAAGGGACCAGTCACTGGAGAAGGATATCATTTTTGGTAAGGCGGAGGGTCAGAGAAAAAGAGGAAGACCTCAATAAGATGGATTGATAAAGTGGCAGCATCAATTGGCTGAAGCATGGCAACAATAGTGAGGTTAGCCCATGATTGGGAATTGTTTCATTCTGCTGTACATAAGGTCACTATGAGTCGGTAACAACTTGATGGCACTTAACAATAACAACAATGGCTAGTAATTGTGAAAATTTTTTTGCATATTTGTTGGCATCTGCGGTGTCAGTTATGAACCTATGGATCAAGAGATCCAGGGAGAGATCTCTGGACTTGAGATTTCTCATTTTGTTTACGTTTCTTACAGAACGCTATGGTGATGGGAATTGTCAGCTAGACCAACACGCACATCCCAGTCCAATCAGGTGGCAGCAAATCTCAAACATTCCATTTACCCCAATTTGAGGGCAATATAGGACACCACTACATTCACCAGTGCCATTTTGAAAGTGAGTGCAAGTTGTCAATTCTTCTACGAACATTGTGAACTATGCTCTGTGGCTTTAAAGACAAGAAGAGTGGTTCATCATCATTATGGAAAATGAAGGAATTATCTTTGACATTCCCTTACTATTTTCATTTGCCTAACTGTCTTTGTCTTAGTACAGAGCCAACAAGCAGTATACGTATGAATCCCAATCAAGGAAAATTGGAATTACCTGTGCCTGTGGTTTATTAGTGGCACAAACTTGGCATTCACTTTTGTTGAAAGCTTGCCCCAATTATTTAATCCATTATACCCAAGTGTTCACATTCCTATAATCTGTTTCTACTTCTTATGTTTGGCTTTTATGTGAATCACTTATCATTCTTAAAGATTTCCTTAGGGGGAGTAACAGGAAAAGGGCCTGTGTTTGGTGCTCAGGTCCAGAAAGTGACAGATTGGAATACAAATTGACTCACAGTTCCTATCTAGGGATGTGGGCACCCATTCCATAGAACTGGATTGCTACTTTTGGCTCCCTATAATTGAGATAAGCAGTGGGTCCTCCAATTTCCTGCAGGATAAAACTTGGCAAACACCTAATTTTATGGTTCGAGGAAAATATGCCATAGTTACATCTGCTATCAACCTGGCTGGCTTGTTGTAGGCAAAAGCACTTTGCACCTTCTCACTGGTTGTTAAGTGCCGT
>NW_006409041.1:616305-618481 GCF_000296735.1 Chrysochloris asiatica | reverse complement strand
GGGTCTAGAGTTCCCAGCCATTCCATCTCTTTAAGTCATCATCTCTGCCTCCATCTCTGGTGTCACTGATTCTCTGGGTAGGATCTCACATCTCCCTTGAGGTCCCAGTGCCCTCTGCTCCTGGACTGCAAAGTCAATCACTTCCCTCCTTTTGCTACAAAACATCTACTTTTACATTTCCAACCCTCACAGTCAGTCCTGATAGTAATTGCTCACTATTGTACCACATGAGTGCTATCCACATCTCATTTCATCAGTTGCGCCCAGACAGATTGGATACTACTCAGTGGAGATTCTACTTTCCTCCACACCTTGTTGATCTAGACTCCCTCTTGAAAGCTTATAAGCCAGTCACTTCTTGCCTTTGTAACCCCCTACCCACATTTTAGGTAGCCAATATCCAAGTTGCCCTTTGCTGTCTACTCTGTGTATTGAAGGGGTGGGAATCATCCTCGCTGTGAAGATTTGTTCCCTCTTTTGAGCTACTGCATCCATAGGTGTAGGTCAAGTTCATCAAATTGTATCAGATTACTCTTTTTTCCTCTTCTTTCTTTTTTTAGTTGAGTTCTGATCATCCAGTCATTGAAGCAAGGTCAAGTGGGTATTATCTGTAAGTTTGGGTGTTCTTGTGCATATGCCTTCTCTTCTTATCATCTGTATGCTTCATTCTTCACTCTAGTCCTCTTTGGCTATGTCACTAACTCTGGGCCTAGGAGTCCCCAGGTTTTTGCTGGCTATTCCTATCTCTCCCCCTTAAGTAAGACACTGATTCTTGCCCAAAGAGCTCAAGGTTGGAGGATGAGTAAGATTCAAGATTCAGGACCACCATAAAGCAAGGAAGCTTTGTGTTCATATACTGGAAGAAGGTCACAGTTCCAAGTAAATATCCTTTCAATTGATTGGTGCTCCTAGACAATCATCATAGAGATAACTATATTGTTCATAGCTATTCAACACAGAGTTAAATATAGTTGATTAGATCTCACTATAGGGATTATCACATATCAGCCACCAAACCACTTGGATTCCTGACCCAGTTGACATAAAATTTGACATAAAACTTAAGGATCACATTGATTTTAGTGGTTGATGTATAAATTTGAACAACAGTGGTATGAACTGGTCTTCTGTTTTGTAGGCATATGGATATTATCCTATCACTTATTACATTGTAGTTTAAGATAGTTCTTGAAATGTTCTTTTTGACAATGATGAATGCAAGGCCTTTCCTCTTGAATTTGTGATTCCCAGCATAGTAGACCATATGATTCTCAGATTCAAAAAGACTAATTGCATTTCATTTCAATTCCTTAATGACTAGAATATTGATCTTTATAAATTCTGTATGATTTTTTATAATGTTCTGTTTTTATTCATAATGTTTTCATCTTCTAGTAGTATATCTGATGATGTTCTGCTACTATTCATAAGATTTTTGGTGGCTAAAAATTCAGAGTAGATTATTACTCCTTTCTAATCCGTTTTAGTCTGGAAACTCTATCAAAACTTGGCCACCATAGGTGATCCTGCTGTTATTTAAAATATTCATGGTATAGATTCCAGCATCACAGCAACACAAAAGCTACCACAGTACATCAAACTTACAGACCAATATTGATATGCTGGTTTAGTCATTTCTACATGACTGTAGTTTCTGTTTAGGATTATATTCATCAACTTTTGTTCATATATACTCATAAGCTTTATGGATCCCCATCATCTCCATAATCACTTTGACTCTTTAAAATTCAAATTTTATTCATCTTCCATATTTCACCTGTTAATTATATTCTTTTCAGAATCCTCAAATATGTCTTCCATGCTTTTTGTATAGATTCTATAGCTATATTGATTTGGTGGAACATTGCTGAACTTACTCTACCTTAACTCTTACCAGAATCTTATAATCACATGTGGTTGTTGATGATTTGTGTCATTGAGTCAGTTCAAGTCATAGTTACCCTTAGTAACATTCTGAGGAGTGACTGGTGGGTTTTAACCACTGACTTAACAGTTCAGTGCTTATCCAACAATGCCACACCAGGATTCTCTTCTATAAAAATATATTGTCATGGACTTTGGTACAATAAAATTATCTTTGCTCTTGCTTCTGTATATCACTCTGTTGTTGTTGTTGTTGTCAGGTGCCATCGAGTCGGAACCGACTCATAGCGAC
>NW_006409041.1:600113-614865 GCF_000296735.1 Chrysochloris asiatica | reverse complement strand
TTGTTCTTTGCCACTTCTTTCAATGCACTTTGGACTTCCTCTCTGAGTATCATTGGCTCTTGTTCATATGGTATCTCTTGAAATGGTTGAACATTAATCATTTCCTAGGTAAATTTTAAAATGATGTGGTAGTTAGCAAAAAGAGTCTGACAGTGTTATTCAGTTCCTTAAGAGAATTATATTGCAAAATTGGAACATCATTGGTCTAAAGAGTTTCCTGACATTATATTTCCAATGGATCATTAATCTTTCATTAAATTAAGATATATGGTCCAACTGAAACATAAGTAGAATTTATCTGTTTAAACCTGAGATGTCCAATCATGGATATCATTGGCATGATGTCGTATTTGAATGTAGCATAGGAAATACTGATACTTATTGAAACTTTTAATGTTATAATTTCATTAAAATAATAGTGATCACAAATGACCTAGAACACTAAAATATCAATTGTAAAAATAAGGAGCATAACATAAGATAAATAAGCCAAACCATTTGAGATCATTATAAAGGACATAAGAATGGTTTTCAGAACATCAAGGTTGTTAGTAGAAATGTGGAAAGAAATTCTTACATTTTTACTTCTTGTTTATTAATATAGGAACACTCCCCACCCCACCCCCCAAAAAAAAACAACAAAAAAAAAACCTATAGCTATCATCAGGTTGATTCCGACTCATAGTTACTCTACAGAACAGTATTTGTTGTTGTTAGGTGCCATCGAGTCGGTACTGACTCATAGCGACCCTGTGCACAACAGAACAAAACACTGCCTGGTCCTGGACCAACCTCACTATTTTTGCCACACTTAATCCCATTAATGTTGCCAGTTTGCTAACCCATCTTGCTGGGCATCTTCCTCTTTTACTCTGACCCTCTACCTTACCAAACATTACATCTTTCTTCAGCGACTGGTCCATAAAAGTATACATGTCCTGTAATGTATAAAAGCTGTAAATCTTTATAGAAGACTGCCAAATCTTTTTCCTACATAATGGCTTGTGTGTTCAAAACACTGAATTTTTGGTTAGCAGCTGAGTGCTTTTACCATAGCACCCCAAAATCTCCTTTTTTAGATCAGTTCCCAATAATTTATACTTTACTGAAAACCAACATATATTAACTATCTAGATTATTTGGTTTGCTGTATTTTAAGTACATATTAAAATCTTTTGCCTATAACTTTTTAAATGGTTATCTATAAAATTACTCATTTGGAAATCATTTTTATATTTTAGATATTAAATCATATCAATTTTGTATTGCAAATATATTCTATTTTCTAGCTTTCTGTCTCTTGTTCATTATCTGTCTTCTATTTCTTTCTATTGCTCTTTATTTCTTTCAATTTTTCTCAATGCTGTGTTTAGTCAAGTGTTCTTAACTTTAATGCTCTCCCTAATTTATTCAATTTTACATGTTTTTAATATTAATTGCTTAAGAAATATTTTACTGTCACAATAACAAATATAATTTCCAAAGTTATCTTGATGCATTTCCATTTAAAGCTACAATAAATTTGATTGATTGGTTTATTATCATACAGTGTGCAATAGTACCTCTGGTGAGGTGCTGTAGCAATGTTAGTTTGAACTGCATGATCGGTGGCTCAAACCTAGTAGCCACTACTTGGAAACACTGTAGAGGATCTCTATGGGTCAGATCTGACTTGACAAGACTTAACAAAAACAAAGTCAGTGTATAATAAGTCATCCATGTTTTTTTTGTTTTTTCCATCTTATATGTACTTAGGAATCCTTGTATGGCACTGCAGGATAATGCACTGGACTGCAAGGCTAAACTTGAGTCCCTATAAGGGTGCCTATGTGTTGAAGCCAATTGTCAGCACTTAACACCCTAACAACATAACATTTCTTATCCATCTCCATCCTATGATTCTTGCTTCCATTTCTCCTGCTTTCCTACACTTCTGAATTTTATCCTTCACTAAATCTTGCCCTTTTGATTTCATGCTTGATTATTTTATGATGTGCATGCATCACTAGTGTTTTGTTCTGATATAGCACTGTAGGATAAGCACTCACTCACAAGAGTGGTTTGTACTGCAAGGTTGGTAGCTCAAACTCACCAGCCACTCTGCAGAAACCCTATAGAAGGTCACTATGTGTTGGAACTGATTTGAGAGCACTTAAGAACAACAGTATACATCCAAGTAGTCCTAGTGTGGCACTGTAGGATATATATGCACTGAACAGCAAATCAAGTTGAATCCCAATGTGGGTGCTTTGAATTCACCAGTTGCCTCTCAGAAATCATATACAGGATTGCTATCAGTCAGAACTGACTGAATGGCACTTAACTACAACAACATATACCTCTTAGGTTGAATGCACAGGGATCTAAAGGTCCAGAAGATGTTCTCCACTCCTGGCTCTTCTTTGATGGTAGTGACACTTCCCCTTCCTGCTTCTCATAGGGTTCATTTTATACCCATGCTAGAGTTCCAAGTTTTTACAATTATTATTAACTCTGCTAACATCCACAACAGAATTATATCATCCTATCAGTATCTTCTCCTACCTTCTGTTACCCAGACCAACAGGGCAGGAATGTTATTTGGTGGTAGTTAAAGACTATGGCCAGAACAGACATAGGGTAATTTACTACACTAGAGTTTTCTACCACACTCATAGATATGTTTTCAGCAAAGGTAAATACCCATCTGCAAATATCCTCTGTGAAACTTCATATCTTTGTGGTTCTACTCCCATACTTCTACACTCATTGATCTGTGTGCAATAGTGGCTTGCATGGTGCTGTGCTGCTGGAAGCTATTTTGTTAAGTGCGGTTGAGATAACCCAGTGTTGGGTTTGAACTGCTGAACTTGTGGTTCACAGTTCAGTGCTTATCCTACAATGCCACCAGTATTTAAAATACCAGCAAGGTCACCAAGAGTGGACAGGTTTCAGTTGAGCTTCCAGACTAAGGAAGACTGTTGTTACTAAATGCTGTTGAGTCAATTCCAACTCATAGTGAACCTTTATATGGTTTCTAAGGAGTGGCTGGTGAGTTTAAACTGCCAACCTTGCAGTTCAACCGATCTCATGATGGACTGCTTATCCTACAATGCCACACCAGGATTCCAAGAAAGATTAGGAGAAATAAAAGTGGATTACTTCTAAATGTTTAGTTACTGAAAACCTTATGAATCACAGTGGAACATTGTTAGATAGAGTAGTAGAAGATGAAAACATTATGAATAACACCAGAAATTGCCATAGTGCCAGAAGATGAGCTCCTCAAGTTCGAAGGCATTCTGAATATGAATATGGAAGACCTAATTACTTAACGTAGAGTAGACTGTGATGACACAAATGGAATAAAACTTTGGGACCTTTATTTGCTTAAGGGACACAACTCAAAATGAGGAGAAACAGCTACAAACAGCCATGAATAATGAAAACATGGAAAGTACGAAGTATGAATGTAGCAAAATTGGAAGATGTCAATAATGAAATGGAATGCATAAAGGTTGATACTCTAGGCATTAGTGAACTGAAATGGATTGGTAGTAGCCATTATTAAACAGTTAATTATATGGTTTACAATTCTAGGCATGACACGTTGAAGAGGAATTACATCATATTCATCTTCAAAAATAATGTTTCAAAGCTCTATTTTGATGTACCATGCTGTCTGTGATAGGATATTCCTCATACTCCTACAAGGAAGGTGAATTAATGTCATTATTATTCAAGTTTATGCCCCAGCCACTAAAGCCAGTGAAAACGAAATTTTAAAATTATTCTTAATTTTTTATGGATTGCACCTTAATGTAAAGATAACAAAAATCTTCACACCTGGACCAATAAATAACATGATAAATAGAGAAAGGATTGAAGTTTTCAAATGTTGCAATTTTCTTGGATCCACCAACACTCATGGGAGTATCAGTCAAGAAATCAAATGACATATTGCATTAGGCTAATCTGTTGCACAAGACCTCTTTAAAGAGTTGAAGAGCAAAGATATCAGTTTGAGGACTGAAGTGAGCCTGATCCAAGCCATGGTATTTTCAATAGCCTCAGATGCATGTGAAAGTTAGACTATGAATAATGAAGATCATAGAAGAATTAATGCACATTGAGTTATGGGTTTTGAGAAGAATATTAAAGGAACCATGGACCTCAAAAACAACAAACAAACCTATTTTGTAAGAAGTACAACCAGAATGTTCCTTTGAAGACAAAAGTTTGCCAGACTTTGTCTTTCATACTTTGGATACATCAGGAAGGACTAGTACCTGAGGAAGGACATAATTTTAGGTAAAGTCAAGGGACAATAAGAAAGTGTGAGATTCCTCCAACGAGATATATTGGCACACTGGCAGTAATAATGAGCTCAACTTGTGAACATGGCGCAGGACAAGGCGGTGTTTCATTCTGTTGTTCATAGGATCCCTATGAGTTGTAAATGACTCAATGGTATTTAACAATGATAACCACAAAACAATCTTTTTTTTTTTTTTTTTTCAGTCTTAAATTGTTCACATACAATCAAGAAGTATTTTAAATACTGGCAATTGGAATGCAATGATTGGAAACAAAAAGGAAAGATCAGAAGTTGGAAAATATGGCCATATGACAGAAATGTTGCTGGAGATTGCATGATAGAATTTTGCAAGACCAATTAATTATTCATTACAAATAACTTTTTAAAACAACACAAAAAGGTGACTCTACATACAGACCTCAACAGATGGAATACACAGGCATCGAATTGACTATATCTGTTGGAAGAGGCAGTGGCAAACTCCATATCATTTGCAGACTGTAGAATAAGACCAATTGCGGACTGTAGAACAGACCATCAATTGTTCATATGTAAGTTCAGTCTGAAACATAAAAGTTGAATTAAGTCCATGAGTATCAAAATATGGCCTAAACATATCCCACCTGAATTTGGAGACCATCTTAAAAATAGATTTGATGCATTAAACACTATGACCAAAGACAAAGGACCAAGAACATCATACATGAAGGTATCAAATGTTCATTAAAAATACAGGAAAGAAAGAAAAGACCAAAATGAATATCAGAAGGAGACAGAAATTTGCATTCCAGTGTAGACATCCAAAGCGAATAGAAGAAATAAGGAAGTCAAAGAACTAAACAATTTCAAAGGGCATCTCACAAACACCAAGTAGAATATTATAATGGCATGTGCAAATATCTGGAGTTTGAGAAGAAATGGGAAGAACATATTCAGCATTTTTCAAGCTGAAGGAACTGAAGAAAATAATCAAACCCTGACTTTAAATATTGCAGGATTCTTAAGGCAAAATATTGAATGATAAAAAATGCATCAAAAGACGTTGTAGGGCCTGAAGGTGGGTATCCTTATGAACTGCCGAGTAAGTAGGGACCCCCAGCTAACTAGTGGTTGTTGCAGCTGTGCCACTTTGTCCTCAGTGTCACCACTGATGCCATGTCTGGAGGTCTGCTTCTTGGGGATGAGGCCCCCAAATTCATATCACTAGCACCATCAGCTGCATCCGTTTCTTTGCCTGTCTGGGAGACTCATGGGCATTCTCTTCTCCCACACTTCAGACTTTACTCAAGTGTGCCCCATGGATCTTGGCATAGCTGCAAAGCTGGCACCAGAATTTGCCAAGAGGAATGTTAAGTTGATTGCTTTTTCAATAGACAGTGTTGAAGATCATCTTGCATGGAGCAAGGATATCGATGCATACAATGGTGAGGAGCTCACAGAAACAACTGCCTTTTCCCATCATTGATGATAAGAATCAGGACCTTGCTATCATCTTGGGCATGTTGGACCCAGTAGATAAAGATGAAAAGGGCATGCCCATGAGTTCAAGTTCTGTTTGTTTTTTATCCTAATAAGAAACTGAAGCTGTCTATCCTCTAACCAGCTACCACTGGAAAGAACTTTGATGAGATTCTCAGGGTAATCATCTCTCTCCAACAAACAGCAGAAAACAGGGTTTCCACTCCAGTTGACTAGAAGGATGGAGACAGTGTGATGGTCCATCCAACCATCCCTATGTTGTTGTTGTTGTTATGAGTCGTGGAGTTGTTCCAACTCATAGAAACCCTATATAGGGTTTTCGAGGTGCTAAATCTTTATGGGAGCAGAAAGCCTCATCTTTTTCTTGCAGAACAGCTGGTAGTTTCGAACTGCTAACTCTGAGGTTCACAGTCTGATTTGTAACCACTACGCTACCAGAGTTCCTTAATCATACTTATTGTTGTTGTTGTTGTTGTTAAGTGCCGTTGAGTCGGGTCCGACCCCTCGCGACCCTGTACAGGGTTTCCGAGGGTGTAAATCTTTACGGGAGTAGAAAGCCTCGTCTTTTTCCCGCGGAGCAGCTGGTAGTTTTGAACCACTGATGTTAAGGTTCGCAGCCCAATTCGTAACCACTACGCTACCAGAGCTCCTTATAGAGGAAACCAAAAAACTTTCCCCTAAAGGAGTCTTCACCAAAGAGCTCGCATCCAGCAAGAAATACCTCTGCTACACTCTCCAGCATTAAGTCTTTCTGGGAAGTTGGTGCTGGAGCTGCCCTCTTAGTATAGTAAGCTAGAATATGCCAGCCACCAATAATGCATCAATCCCATTAAAACATCCCGGTATGATCACAGCCAAGATCTTTAGGTTGTTTTAGTACTGGCATATTAAATGAAATTGACACGTTAAGAAAAGAAAAAGAAAGAAAGAAAGAAAGAAAGAAAGAAAGAAAGAAAGAAAGAAAGAAAGAAAGAAAGAAAGAGGAGGGTATAACAAAGTTGTTGTTGTTGTTAAGTGCCGTCGAGTCGGTTCCGACCCATAGCGACCCTATACAGGGTTTCCGAGGGTGTAAATCCTTACGGGAGTAGAAAGCCTCATCTTTCTCCCGCGGAGCGGCTGGTAGTTTCGAACCGCTGACCTTAAGGTTCGCAGCCCTATTCGTAACCACTACGCTACCAGAGCCTCAAATAAATGGTCAATATTCAAACATTTCAAGAGATAGTATATTATCAAGAATGGATAGCACTGAAGGAAAAAGTCCAAGCTGCACTGAAGACACTGATGAAAAACAAGGCTCCAGAAATTGATGGAATACATACTGAAATATTTCAACAAACTGACATAGCTCTAGAAGTTTTCACTCAACTTAGTTGAGAAATTTGGAAGACAGCTAGCTGACCAATTGTTTGGAAGAGATCCATATTTATTCCCATTTCAAAGAGATGTAACCCAATGGGATGCAGGAATTATTGAAAGATACCATTAATGGAACATGTAGGTAATATTTTTCTGAAGTTAATTAAAAAATGGCTGCAACAGTGTGTTGAAAGAGAACTTCCAGAAATTCAAATCAGATTCATAATAGCATGTGGAACAAGGGATTTCATTGCTGACATCAGACAAATTTTGGCTGAAAGCAGAGTGTACCAAGAAGGTATTTTGTTGATTTTATTGAATATGAAAAGTTTTTGACTTTGTGGAATATGACAAGCTATGGACAACATTGCAAAGAATGAG
The DNA here is from genome assembly GCF_000296735.1 of Chrysochloris asiatica. NCBI lineage: Eukaryota > Metazoa > Chordata > Mammalia > Afrosoricida > Chrysochloridae > Chrysochloris > Chrysochloris asiatica. The sequence goes on along the minus strand of NW_006409041.1, from coordinate 607,352 downwards.
TATTCCAGAAGTTTTAATTTTACTGATGAGATAGATAGCTGTGTATAGACCAAGAGACAATTATTTGAAGAGAAGAAGAAAATACTGAATGTTTTAAAAATCAGGAAAGATGTGTGTTCATGTTGCATGCTTTTACCATATGTATTCAGTATATATGCTGAGCAAACAATAAAAAAAAAAAAAAAAACTGGATTATATGAAAAAGAACATGGCCTCAGGATTAGAGGAAGAATCATTAACCACCTGAAATATGAAGATGATCCAACTTTACTTGTTGAACATCAAGAGGACTTAAAATACTCACTAATAAGATCAAAGATCACAGTTTTCAGTATGGATTGCATCTCAATATAATGAAAACAAAAATCTTCACAAAAAAGATTGAAGTTTTCAAAGACTTCATTTTTCTTGGATCTATAATCAACACTCATGCAAACAGCAGCCAAGAAATCAAAGGATGTATTACGTTAGGCACAGGACCTCTTTAAAATATTCAAGAGCAAAAATATTAGTTTAAAAACTAAAGTGTGCCTGACTCAAACCTTACTGCTTTCGACATTCTCATAGACATATGAAATTTGGACAATAAGTAAAAAAGATCATAGAAGAACCCATGTATTTGAATTGTGATTGTGTAGAAAAATATTGAAGGTTGATTAATCAAAGAACAAACATTACTGTATTGGAAGAAGTACAGCTGCAGTTCTCATATTTGGGACATGTTATTCAGTAGGAACCAGTCCCTGTTGAAGGACGTCATGCTTGGTAAAGTAGACTGTCAGTTAAAAAGAGGAAACCCCCAATGAGATGGATTGGCACAGTAGTAGCAGCAATGGATTTGAGCATAACAACAATGTAGAGGGTGGCACAGGAATGGGCAATATTTTGTTTCGTTGTGCATATGGTTGCTATGAATCAGAACCAACTCTCTGACTCCTAACAACAGCAAAAACGTTGATATTGCTTCCCACACCTGTTCATTGTCTATATCTATCTATGTATCTATTCATAGATAAATGTCATTACAGGATTCTATATATGACAGTGTCTGTTTCTCTGCTTCCTTTAACTCACCCTCTTCTCAGTATCTCTCTCTACCTTCATCATTCTTCTGACAATCTCCCTCTTGTTGTGTATCGCCTTTCCTGTCACCTAAATTCTTATCAATGGAGAAAAGATTGAAGTTGTCAAGGACTTAATTTCTCTTGGATCAACTATTAACACTCGCAGAAGCAGCAGTCAAGAAATCAAACGACGTATTGCTTTAGGCAAACCTTCTGCACAAGACCTTTTTAAAGTGTTGAAGAGCAGATGTCAGCTTGAGGACTAAGGTGTGTCTGACCCAAGCCATGATATTTTCAATCACCTCATGTGCATGTAAAATCTGGACAGTGAATAAGGAAGACCAAAGAAAAAATGATACTTTTGAGTTATGGTGTTGGAGGAGAATATTGAAAGTGCCATGGACTGTCAAAAGAACCAACAGATCTGTGTTGGAAGAAGTACAGCCAGAGTGCTCCTTGGAGGCCAGGATGGCCAAATGTTGTCCCTCATACTTCGGACATATTGTCAAGAGGGACCAGTAGCTGGAGAAGGATATCATGTTTGGTAAGTTGGAGGGTCAGAGAAAAAGAGGAAGACCCCCAGCAAGGTGAATTGGCAAAGTGGCAGCGTCAATTGGCTCAAGCATGGCAACAATAGTGAGGTTGGCCTAGGATCGGGCAGTGTTTCGTTCTGCTGTGCATAAGGTTGCTATGAGTCAATACTGACTGGATTGCACCTAACAACAACAACAACCTCTAACCTGAAAATTACTTCCCATTTCCTCCTGCAACAACACTGATCTCTGATAAGCATCCACGTTATTTGTTCGTTAAGAGTGAAAACACTTTTGTTGACCTTTATAAATTTGATCTAACAATAAATCTTCATGATTTTCCTCTTTTCACATTTTGAATAGGTTATTAATTTTCTTTAAGGTTACCCTGCAATTGATTAATTTTCTCTGCAGTTTAAAACAGTCTGTTTTATTCTGAAATATATTTGACTTCCTTTGCATTTGGAAATGTTGTAACTACACTGTTTAGGTTTTGTACCTGTCTTTATTATAAATTTATATCTCTGAATCCCTATTTTAAGTCATGTATAGTTTTAGAATAAGCCCTGGACCACAAGGTTGGTTTGAACTGAAAAGTTCATGGTTTGAACTCACCAGTCATTCCTTGGAAATCCTATACAGAGTTGTTATGAGTTGGAACCAATATGACAGCATTTAACAGCAGGTTTATTTTACTCCAGATACTTTGGGGTAGTATTGTTATGTGTGTTAATTGCATGTTGTTGTCTGCTGTTTTTTGGATTCCTGTCCAAATAATAATTTTGCTTAGTAATTTTTGTAAAGTTGGTATGGTTATTACAAATTCCTTTAATTTCTCTTTATATCAAAATGTCCTAATTTCACCATAATATTTTTGCTGGGTCAATGATTCTTCTTTTTTTTTTAAGTTTGTTGTATGTCATTTCATTGTCTTCTTTCCTGCATAGTTTCTGCTGATAAATTAGGCTTTAGTTTTTTGTTTCTCCTCTGTAGATAACTCATTTTTTCATGAGCTGCTCTGAAGAGTCTTTCTTAGTGTGGGTTTTAGAAAGTTTGACCATATGTCTTGATGATTCTATTTTGTAATCTATCCTATTTGGGGTTTGTGAAGCTTCTTTAATTCATATTTTATCTTTCTTGATGTTGTTGTTAAGTTCTATCCAGTTAGTTCTGACCCATAGTGACCCTGTATAAGGATTCTGAGGAGCAGCTGGTGAGCTTGAATGGCTGACCTTGCATCTTAAAGCAACCTTGCAATCCAGTGAATTAACCTGCAACATCACACCAAGACACCTTAACAATGTTAGAGACATTATTTTCCAATAACTCTTGAACAATTTTCTCTATTTTTTTTTTTTTTTCTTTCTGTTTTGGAATTTTTATTACCTTAAATTATCGTCTTCATGGAAATTTTAGGCCTTCTTTGCAAGTTTTGCTGCTTTCTTCTTCTTGTTCTTCTCGCAGACCAGTATTCAGAGATTCATCTTCAAGCTCACTAGTTCAGCCTAACCTGTTTCTCAAAATTTAGTATTAGTCTTCTGGATTTCTATTTGCAAGTTATGTGTTATTTTCAAATATTCATTAATTTTATCTATTTTTTCTGTTAGTGTTTTATGAATTCTTCTTAGGTTATTTCTATGTTCTCTTTGTTTTCAGCTGCAACTTTCTTAGTCTTTATCTCAATCCATTGAAGATACCTAATTATCATTCTTTTGAATTTGTTATCAGGTAATTCCAATACATTTTCTTCCTCAGAAACATTTTGTGGTTCTGCATCTGGGTCTTTTGTTTAAGCCACTATGACTTTTTTCTTTGTGCAAGCTGTAATTGTCTGCTATCTTTAAGACATCCTGCTGTCATTATATTTGAATCTAATTGATAATTTTAAGTTGTTATGTTCTTAGTCATTCCCCACCTGCCAACTGTGATCATAAAACACAATTTGTATGTAGTTTTCCATTCACTGTTTGTGCAACTCCATTTAAGGCAGTATAGGTGCTGATGGTGACTCCCAGTAGGTGGAACTGCAGAGGTTATGGCTTTGGCTATCCTGTATGGACATAGTTATGGCCTTCCATTGGTGGGACAAGATGTATGTATACACACACACACAAAAAAATCAAACAACAAAACAGTGGAAAATATAAAAAATAAGGAGATAGAGATAGATAGCAACAAAATAAAGAATATAATAACTAATAAGAGAAAGAATATGGAATGGAAAATTATAAAGCAAACTAAATTAAACAAAAGAAAAAAAACACTAAACAAAACTAGGGAAATGTAAGAAGAAAAGAGAAAGATGCAAGAGAATAGTGAAGAAAAACAAGGCAAAAGAAGGAGAAGGGAAAATGAGAAACAAGAAAAGAAGAAGCAAGATAAGCTGTGGGAGAAAGTATAAAAACAAGGGAGGTGAAACAGAATGAGATGGAGAGTGAAAGGGAAAGAAAATTAAAGAAATGGAAACAGATCAGAGGCTATAGCCAGAGAGGGGAAAACTATATGTGTACGTGTATGAGAGGCTCCTGCCTGCCAAGGAGCTCACAAAGTTGGAAGCAAAATGAAAGGGGGTGATGTTTCTAACCCTAGATGGGCTTCCTGTAGGCCTGTGTGTTTTCTTATTCAGGGTACCCAATCTGAAAGTAGCTTCTGCAGGCTTATAATGATGAAATTAGTTCAGGGTCTTTGTTCCTCATTCATAGGGCAGTTGTATGAAAGATCCTGCTAGTCAGGGTTGTCCAGGAACAAACTCTGAATATTCTATGGGTCTGAAGAGGCAGAGGTCACCCATCTTTATGTGCAGAAGTGATGTACCTGGCACCTGACTCCCAATGGTGCAGCTTATAATAGCACTGCTCCATCTTTTGGCAAAGTAAGGACTTTACTGGTGGAAGATGAGTGGAGTTGCTGGCCTGGCCTCTAGTCAACAGTTGCATGTGTGAAACAAGAGAAAATAGCCACCAGTGTGTATCTGTGCTGTCCGGTCACTGTTCAGTTCTAATGCTGCTTGCAAAAATTCAAGACATCTGTGTTAAGTTAGACCAGCTGGCAGTTCACCAATTTATGACAGTTCTTGCCTCCTCTCTTGCCATCCCTTCCATCTGCTTTTTCCAGCCAGTATTCAATTCATTCCTCTATTTTGTCCTCTGAACTTCAGAGTTCAGGATAATCATCTGTATTTGTTTCACTTGGTCTCCTGTGTCTTTGCTGTATAGAGTCTCTGCACCATATCTTTCCATTCATTCACCTTGCCATAAATCTGTGTGTCATTTATTCAAACTCTTAATGTGTCTCCATAGGATAAGTACTGGACTTCAAGGTCAGTTTGAACCATAGGTTGGCAGTTCAAACTCACCAGCCATTCCTTGGAAACCTTATACAGGGTTGATATGAGTCAGAACCAACTCGATGTCACTTAACAACAGCAACTTCCCATGTGTTTTGTTTTACCTTTACTTAACAATGTTATGTCCACAAATGCATCCATCAGTTTCTGTATACTTATTCATTAAATCCATTGCTTTCACTCTTTTTTTGTAATACAGAAATAATTAATCACACTCTCTTAATTGCACAGTTGTTTAGTATGTTTTGATAACTTGACTGTAAAATCTCAAAATTGGTCATCTTCTGCAAGATTTGTTGACTACTATTTTTCCCTTTCATATTGCAGTTAAATTAATTGTTAAGTAATTTTTTATAAAGGTACTACAAAAGCACAATTAAAATAATTTACTCATCTTATAATTTTTATAAATTACAAGATAGAGTCTTCAAAACATTGCACTATTTAATATTTTAAGTCAGTTTACTTATAATTTAGTCACTATTTTCTTTAATTGTAAATACTCACGTATAATTTAATCAACATTTTGTTTGAATTAAATTACTATAAATTTTAGCTACTATAAAAGTAGCTAAAGAATTTGCTATTAAAAAAGCTAGTTTAAATGCAGAATTTTCCATGTTATTGAAGGCCATTTTAAATACTAATGTTACCATCCATTTATTATATATGCTATAGAATACCTACTGCCTCCTAAGATAGTTGTGAGGATATAATGACATATGTATGAATTAACACATGGAATATATTGAGGGTTTTTTTGTTGTTGTTCTAAAGCTGCTGTTCTATCACTTGATATAAAATAGTGTGTGGATTTATATTTCAAATTGATAAATATTAACTTGAATGTTTTAGGTATTGATCTTACTATCAAAATTAGCATTGCCAATTTGTTAAATCTTGTTGAACTGTTAATTATTACAATGTTCTCTTAATGGAATTCTCATGCACTCTAAGTAGCATTAATTTCTATGCTTTATAAAGCACATTTTTTCATAGCCTGGATTTCTTTATTGAACATGGAAGTTTAGTTCCTTTCTTCAGAGCAATTTGGACATCTTTGTTTCTCAGACTATAAACTAAAGGATTGAGAAGGGGTGTAAGCACTGTGTAGAGTAATGAGAAAATCTTGTTCAGATTGAGTGTTTTTCCTGATGCAGGTGTCATGTATACCACAATCATGGTGCCATAAAACACACTCACAACAATCAAGTGGGAGGAGCAGGTGGAAAAGGCTCTGTATCTACCTGTGGAAGAAGAAATCCTTAAAATGCAGAATATGATGCAGCCATAAGATAACAAAGTCCAAAGGAAAGGAGACAAAGATAGGAATGATGAAGCAAAGGCTACTTTTTCCACTATTGTAGTGTCTGTGCAGGAAAGCTTCACCAGGGGGAAGAAGTCACAAAAGAAATCATCAATAATGTGGGGTCCACAGAAGGTTAACTTAGCAAGCAAAATTAGCACAGCTCCCACAAAGAGAAAACCACCAACCCACGATCCAAGAGCCAGCTTGACACAAGTTCTGGTGTCCATAAGCACTGAATATCTCAGAGGCCAACAGATGGCCAAGAAGCGATCATAGGACATGATGGCCAGGAGGAAACACTCTACAGTAAGCAGAGCTCCAACTGCATAGAGTTGCACCACACAGGCAGTAAAGGAGATGGTGACACCACCTGACAAAACTTCCTTCAGCAGCTGCGGGGCTATGCTGCTAGTATATCCAACATCCACACAGGATAAATGACACAAAAAGAAATACATTGGTGTATGAAGGCGTGGGCTTGTCTGGACAGCGAGGATCAGTAACAGGTTACCACACAGTGTGACAACATAAAGGCTTAGGAACAAAGAAAAGAGGACAGTCCCAACTTCTCTGAAGTCTCCAAACCCCAGCAAGATCACATAAGTAATTGTGGAGGTATTTCCTCTCTGACTGTCTTCCATCTGAGAGCAACAGATAAAACACAATAGGGTACGGTGAAATAATTTTAAATGACTTTTTTGAGAATAACCCCTTATTACATAAATATTATGTCCTCCTTTCTGACCCTTCACATTAAAAATGTCTACAAGTTAGGGCTAAACACATTGATATGTATTGTTGTTGTTGTTGTTAAGTGCCATCGAGTCGGGTCCGACCCATAGCGACCCTGTACAGGGTTTCCTAGGGTGTAAATCTTTACGGGAGTAGAAAGCCTCATCTTTCTCACGCGGAGCGGCTGGTAGTTTCGAACCGCTGACCTTAAGGTTCGCAGCCCGATTCGTAACCACTACGCTACCAGAGCTCCTT
>NW_006409041.1:594295-599958 GCF_000296735.1 Chrysochloris asiatica | reverse complement strand
ATATGTATAGGAGTTGGTTATTTAACTTTTAGCCCTATATATCTCTGAATATCTGTGCACTACTAGCATAGTGGTTATGAATCGAGCTGAGAACCACAGATCAACAGTTTGAAACTATCAGCTGTTCCATGGGAGAAAGATGAGGCTTTCTGCTCCCGTAAAGATTTACAGCCTCAGAAACCCTGTACAGGGTCTCTATGAGTTAGAATCGACTCCACGGCACATAACTATGACTGTTTAATATGGAATCTTGATGTGGCACTATGGGTTAATGTGCCAGACTGGAAAGCCATTTGAACTGCAAGGTTGGTAGTTCAAGCTCACCAGCTGCTCCTTGGATACCCAATGGGTCAGAATTGACTCAACGGCACTTGACAACACAACAACAACTGTTTACTTTGATGAAAGTCGAATGCCCTTCTCCTTCAAGTTGTTGTTGTTTAGTGTCATTAAATTGGTTCTGACTCATGATGACACTGTCTATGGTTTCCAAGGAGCCATGGTGAGTTTGAACTGCTTACCTTGTGGTTTAAACAGACCTTGTGGTTCAGTGCTTTATCCTACATCTCATGCAAACAATGGGCTCAGATTGAAAGTCTATCATAGGCACAATTGTCAGTAAGACTATGTGGCCTGGATTTTACCCACTTCCTTTCTCCCACATTGCTTTCATGTTTATGTTTGAACAATGCTATCGCCCTGGAACTTTTGAGTAAGGACTTAACTTTCATAGGTTTAAGTCAGTTTCCACAAAGCTTTGTGTGTAAAATGGTTCCAGAAGCTGCACTTAGCACCAAATTTTATTTGAGGAGACATTTACTTTCCAATATGTCTCAAATATCACACAATTTTTTTGTCTGATTCTAAAAGGATAAATTTCTATTCTTTAAATTTTGAGCATAGTGATAGAGAATAAGCAAAGACTTGAGGAATCAATGAATTTTGAGAGGATGGGCTGTATCTCGTATTCCTGATTACTGCCCTGTAGCAGTCACCCTTCCATCTTTTCTCATATCCCTAGCCATCCCTTCTGATTCTCTATCATAAAAAAGTCAGCATGTTTATTAAATTTAACTTCCACATTTACATAGAATAAACAGGGTCAATTAGGCCAATCCAAATCTTGAATAGATTATATGTATACTACATCAAAATAATTATTATGGGATAAATATAAATTAATGTGATTTTATGAAGAACATACATTTGAGGACAATCAACTATAATATCAATATAAATATTTCCATCAATCTTATTATGTTGCTATTAAATGCTGAGGACTCTGTTCCAACTCATAGTTACCCTGTATAGGTTTCTGAGACAGTAAATCTTTCTGCCTCATCTATCTCACAGGGAGTAGCCAATGGGCTCCATTCACTGACCTCATGTTTAGCATCCCATGCTTATCTTACAGAACCATAGTGCTCCAAATCTTATTACAGTGGGTGGTGCACTTGTGTGCTGTCAGTTGATTCTAACTTGTTTAGGATTTCTGAGCCTGAAACTCTTCACAGTAGCATAGAGCCTCATTTTTCCATCACAGAGTGGCTGATAAACTCAAACTGCTGAAAATCCATCTGGCAATCCATTATGCTACCAGGGCTCCTTAATCTTATTATGCTGTTGCTGTGGTTATGAAATGTCAGAGTAGGTTCTGATTCATAGTGGCCCTGTATAGGGTTCCTTAGGCTTTCAATTTTTGCAGAAGAAGAAAACTTCATCTTTCTCCCATGGAGCAGCAGCCAGACTCCAACTATGAGCCTTGTGGTTTACAGTCCAGTGTTTATCATATGGAATCTAGCAGTGAAATTGCTATATTTTGACTCAAACATGATATTTTGGAAGACAGTATCAGTTTTCCATAGTTTACTGTAAAATTGTATAACAAAAAGTAAAGTGATAAAAAAAAAAAACATTAAAAAAAGGATGTATGCATTCACCATATCTATATTAAAGGTCCTTTAATAATAATATTAACAATTGTGTTTCTACTTCAAGAATTGTTGTTACTGTTGTTAAGAGCCATCTTGTCGGTTCTGACCCATAGAGACCCTGTGTGAGGTTTCTGTGGAGCAGCTGGTGAGCTTGAACCACCAACCTTGCAGTTGAAATTGACATTGCAGTCCAGTACATTGTCCCACAGCACCACACCAGTTCAAAAATTATTGTTGTTGTTATGTGCTATGGAGTTGGTTCTGACTCATAGCGACCCTGTTACAGGGTATCTGAGGCTGTAAATCTTCATGGGAGCAGAAAGACTTATCTTTCTCCCACAGAACAGCTGGTAGTTTTGAACTGCTGACCTTGAGGTTAGAAGTCTGATTGATAACTACTATGCTACCAGAAAATAGGTGAACCATAATGACAATGATGAAGAACAGACAGTGAAAGACAAAAGAATGAGAAAGATGTGAAAGAAATGTAATCGCAGATCAAGGAAAGAACTTTTCAAGAAGCTACCTCCGCACCCTTCAAGGTATAAAAAATTAATATAGATATATGAACGGAATTAATTTAGAAACTGAAAATATAGTAAAAATGCAGGTATGCCTTAAAACAACTTCAAAATAATTAACGATTCTTTAAGTAAAAAAATTGAATAAAATCAGAAAGAAATACTAAGTATGTTTGATGTAAATTTTTAAAGCAGAGTTGCATCAACTTCTAATTACTTAAATGGAAATAGAAATAATATGTATCACTTTTAAAGCAGAAAAAATGTTCAAGAAATTATGGTAGGATATAATGATTGTCAGAGAATAAATGATATGTTTAATGATATTTTATGAGAATGTTATCACTAGTAATATGAGGTAAACACCATGGGATCCCAAGTCATTTATGTGAATAAATACATATACAAAGACACTTTAAAAAGCTCATGGAAAAGTTAAATGAAAATGTAGTGTAATTTTTCCATGACATTTGAAGGTCGTATACATAAATAATATTAGTATTGTAAAATACTAGAAATGGAGTTCTTGTGTGGCACTGTAGGATGAACACTTGACCTTGAGGTTGATTTGAACCTCAAGATCAGCAGTTCAAACTCACCAGCTGCTTCTTGAAAACCCTACACAGGGTCACTATGAGTTAGAACCGAATTGACTGGCACTTAACAACAGCAACAGTAGTCCTGGTGTGGCGCTGTGGACTATTGCATCAGACTGCAAAGTCATTTGAACTACAAGGTCCTGGTTCAACCTCACCAGCTGCTCCTTGGAAACCCTATACAGGGTAGCTATGGGTCTGAATTGACCCAATGACACTTAATAGCAACAACAACATATGAAAATAATACTAGAATATTATAATTTGTATTACATTTTATAAAAGTGAAGAAATTACCACATTTTTAATAATCATTGTCTTTGGCAGTAAAATTATTCCTGGTTTAAAAGTTATTATGAGTTGTCTAATTAAGCATTTTCAAAAATTAATATGTAATATTTTTCATAAAAAGCATACTGTGAATTTTGTTTCACCCACATCTTATCACCATACACCTCAGATCACCATGTGAAAATACACCAAAAATTTAATGACTTCTTCACAATACCTGGAAAAAGTTAATATAAATAAACGTTTGCTTAATGACTAAAATGATTTTTCAATTTTTTATTCCAGTCTTTTAAAGAACATTAATTTAAATATTCAAACATTTTGGACACATCGTTGAATACTCTTTGTGCCTCTCCAACCACAGTAAGGACCATTTGTTGTTATTAGCTGCCACGGAGTTTATTCAAACTCACAGCAGCCTTGTATAATATTTCTGAACAGCGATTGGTTGGTCTGAAATGAAGACCTACTACAAAAGTACAAGACTACAAGAGTAACTTACCATCATGGAAGTATCTGGATTCTGTTCTTGTCTTCCACATAACAGGTGACACAGATCAAGGAGGCATGGACATATCTCATGGTCAGTAGTTCGAAACTACTAGCTGTTCTGTGGGAGAAAGATGAAGCGTTCTGCTCCTGTAAAGATTTACAGCCTCGGAAACCCTGTACAGGGTCGCTATGAGTCGGAACTGACTTCACTGCACATAATAACAACAACATCGTATCCAGAGAGTCCTGGCGCAGTGTTTAGCAAGGTCAATTTAAGCTGCAATGTCAGTGGTTCAAACCCACCAACTGCTGTTTGGAAATTCTATATAGTTGGAACAGATTTGACAATACTTAACAATAACTATATGTCAGCAGTTCTAAACTACCAGCTGCTCCGAGGGAGAAAGATGAGGCTTTCTGCTCCCATAAAGATTTACAGCCTCAGAGACCCTGTTCAGGGTCTCTATGGGTCGGAACCGACTCGACGACACTCAACAACAACAACAACAACAACAACGTCCTGTTCTGTTGCAGACTGTGAAGGCCTGGTCAGAGGTTCGAGGCCCTGTAGGCCCGAGTGTAACAGATCTAGCCACTTGGCAGTTAATAACAAATTATTTTTAATCTTAATATCCAGTTATGTTTTATTAATTGCAGATATGAAGCCCTTGATATACACAGATAAATGTAATATTTTCCTAAAAGTCAAGACTATAAAATTTCAACAGGCAAAGTTCTTTCCTTAGAGAATTCATTCAAGGTAAATTGGGTGGCTCCCTGGTCTGTTCCAAGGACAATAGGAATGCCCTCCCTAAAGTGTTTCCAGGTGCTGCCTATTCACCCAGGCACCTCTTTTCCTGAAGAACCTGGGCTGGGCAGCCGACACAATGGGAATCCTCCCAATCCTCCCTTTCCTCCCTCCATTTGAGGCTAGGTGCTAAAAGGTATGTTAATTAAGCTTGAGAAACCAAGTTGCAGTCCTGAGATTCGAACCTGCGAAGTATGATGTAAAGTTGCCTAAATGTCTGGAAAAATAAGATTGACAGCTGTACCTTGTCTTAGCCCCTCCTAACTTTGTGTAAAGTACCTCACCTAAATAAAAGGAAGGCGCAGAACTAATCCAGGTGCATTACGACTGGCAAGGTATGCGTTACAGCATGCAGGGGGCACAGTCCAGCCTTGCAACCATACTGCCTGTTTAGCTAAGATGTTTACTATGCAGGATATTACGGCCTTCATGGCTGAGATGTTTGCATCGCAGGATCTGCCTGATGCCAGTCAAGCATTCACTCTGGTTTCGGAGTGTCTCTTTGTCTCTCTCTTTGTGTCTCTGTGTCTCTTTTGCTATCTCTATCCCAGCTGGATCTCCCCTACTCGTGAACCAAACACTCGTGAACAACACAACTATGTCGAGGTCAGACCCCGGCACTGTTTAAACCATTTTCTCTGAACTATTATAAATCTCCCACATTATATTATTGGAAACATCTCAACAAATTTTTGTTTTGGGCTCACAACAGATAGGTGTCCGTTCAAATATGAACAAATTTTTTCTAACTTTTGCTTTACCTGCTTTACTGCTTCACTCTCTACTGTGTTTCCTCCATCCAAAAAGTAATTTGCAGTCTAACCGAATTCCCATGCCTCCCTGATCTATGTCACCTGTTATGTGGAAACTATGCTATTAATCCATATTCCTTTCAAATTATGCTTTTACCAGGATTATGACAAATAGTTGCATTTTCATAAAAATCAATATCTTAAAATATTTGTCTTTCATGAAACATTAAATTTATTCAAATAGAAAAATTACATATACATCTTTGATA